>NC_037677.1:27641159-27744857 GCF_003255815.1 Theropithecus gelada | reverse complement strand
AGATGGCTGTAGATGTGTGGTATTATTTCTGAGGACTCTGTTCTGTTCCATTGGTCTATATCTCTGTTTTGGTACCAGTACCATGCTGTTTTGGTTACCGTAGCTTTGTAGTATAGTTTGAAGTCAGGTAGCGTGATGCCTCCAGCTTTGTTCTTTTTACTATGACGAGTTGATGGGTGCTGACGAGTTGATGGGTGCAGCACAGCAACATGGCACAAGTATACATATGTAACAAACCTGCACGTTATGCACATGTACCCCAGAACTTAAAGTATAATAATAAAAAATAAAAAAATAATTTAAAAAAACCAAAAAATAAATAAATAAAATAAAGTGTGGAAGAGAGTTTTGCAAGGAGATTGTGGAAGAAACTTCTTTGGCGAGGATGACTACAAAGTTGAGTGTCCACTCCAGCTCTTTGTGGGAAAGGGTGAAAGTGTTAATTTCTAACCCCAACTTTATGGGTATTGGGGGTTGGGGACTTGTTTCCACGGAATTGTGTGGACAACTTTGCAGAAGGCAGCACATCTCTGCAGTGTTTCATTACACTATGCCGTTACATTAGTTTTATACCCGGCTGGTTGATATAGTATAGATGTTTGTCACTATCCAAGTCTGATGTTGAAATGTGATCCCCAAGGTTAAAGATGGGGCATGGTGGCAGCTGCTTGGGTCATGGGGACAGATCCCTCGTGAATGGCTTGATGATGTCTTCGAGGTAATAAGTTCTCACTCTATTAGTTTGTGTAAGAGCTGGTTGCTAAAAGAGCCTAGCATCTCTCTTGCTCCCTCTCCTGCCATGTAACATGCCTGCTTCCCCTGTGCCTTCCACCATGAGTAAAAGCTTCCTAAGCCTCACCAGAAGCCAAGCAGATGCTGGTGCCATGCTTGTACAGCCTGCAGAACTGTGAGCCAAATAAACCTCTTTTCTTTACAAATTACCCAGTCTCAGATGTTCCTTTATAGCAATGCAAAATGAACTAATATACTGGTTATTTATTTCAAATGATGTGTTTTAAGTTTCAATTACAAACATAAATTGACATACATACAGTACCAAAAAACTTTTTTGTTGTTTCCAGCAATGAAGTGACAACTATAACTTATAGGTGATTCTGGATTGCCTATATTAACAGATGGAAGGAAAAACTTGGTCTAAAGAAATAGAAACAAGCCGCAGCTTAAAATTTACCCTGAACTGCTAACTTTATTCATCTTTCAACAAAACAAAGTAGTAGCAAATTCCTCAAGTAGACTGCAAGATGCTTGAGCTTAAAGGTCTTTTGCAGGGACTCAACTGCAAGGACTCAATCACAAGACTTCAGGCCCTTTGTTATTGTTTTATGCCTCGTGTCTTAAATGGTGCCTGGAACATAGTAGGTGCTCAATAAGTATTTTTCAAAGAATGAATAATATTTACAAGTTTCCTCAAAAACTGCATAACAGTCTCTCCAGAGTTCCTTTGACTCCTTTTAGACTGCATCATTCATTAGGGTGCAAATCAGACACATGCTGTAGGAACCTAGTGCTGTGATGCTACTTAATACATTGCTCATGTCCCTAATGTATGGTGTGGGGACATATTTTGTCCTTGATAGTTTCTCCTTCCACCAAGATCCCAAGATCAAGGAGTTGCTCTATTCCCAGCTACCCTGATTCCATTATAAAGTGTGGAAGAGAATTTTGCTTCCACAATCCTTGTACTCTGGCTCCTTCTCATTAGCTGTTGTTTTTTGTTTTTGTTTTTTGTTTTTATTTTATATGCCTGTTGGTCACTTGTAGTCTTATTTAGAAAAATGTCTATTCAGGTTCTTGGTGCATTTTAAAATCAGGTTATTTGGCCTTTTTTTTGTTGTTGTTATTGAGTTGAGTTCCTTATATAGTATGGATATTAACCTTTATCAGATGTATGGTTCACAAATATTTTCTCTCATCCCATAGGCTGTCTCTTCACTCTGTTGACTTTTTTCCCATGGTGTGCAGAAGCTTTTTAGTTTCATGCAATCCCATTTGTCTATTTTTGCCTGCACTGTTGGGGTCATATCCAAAAAACTTTGCCTATACCATTGTCAAGAAGGTTTTCCCCTACAGTTTCTTCTAATAGTTTTACAGTGTCAGGTCTTATGTTTAAGTTGTTAATCCATTTTGAGTCTATTTTTATATGTGGGGCAAGAGAGGAATCTAATTTCATTCTTCTCCATGAGGATATGCAATTTTCCCAGCACCATTTATTGAAGAGACTGTCCTTTCCTCATTGTGTATTCTTGGCACCTTTGTTGAAGATCAGTTGACTGTAAATGTGTGGATTTATTTCTTGACTTTTAATTTTGTCCATAACTGTATTCTTACTCATTTACTTTCAGTGCCCTACTATCTACTAAGTGGTTTTTTCCACTCTCAAGCATTTTTAGTCAACTTTCTTGAGCTTTGGCATGCATAGAATCACCCTATTTTTGATATGGTTACTTTATAATGTTTCCTTATCACCCTTTTTCTCAATCCAGACTCTACAACTACATTGATTGGATATGCAGACCACTATACAACTTTTTTCTTTATTGAATCAATCATATATTAGAAACCGACATTCAAAATGATTTTTTTCCAGCCCTGCTTAATTAAATCCACATATGTGGTGGGGATAGGGGTTTTTACCTCTCAAATCATAGGGATTAGTTACCCCATTACTATTACCAGGTTACTATAAAATGCCATATTTTATGTGCAAGAAAAATGCCAAAGGAAGCCTTCAAGCTTTAAACATCATTAAGAAAGTAATTTTATTTAAAAATATTACAAGCTTAGAACCCACAGAAATAATTATATGAGGAATAAAGTTTTAAAATAGCTATGTAGAATATAACTAAATTCATAATAACAGCTAGCTGTAGTGTAGGCATCTCAGATTTATATATACCTAATTTAAGATATTTATATAATAGGACACCCTGAAATAGCTGCTTGGAAGTAACATGGTAATGTGACAGCCCCTTCCTTTTCAGGAGTTCTGCCTGGAATTTCCTTTCCTTTGTTTTCGTGATGGACATGGAGCTGCACTCCCCAGATCTCCCTTCAGGGAACAACAGGCTGCCCAGCCGCAGAAAGTGGGGTCAGCAGACAACCTCTGTCTGGCAGCCCCTTGATGGTCTGCTTTGGTCTGGATTTCCTGTACTCAGTGACCAAGTGAGTCAGAGGACGAAGGCCTGATCATTCAGATTCAGCACAGAACAACTCTATGGGGCAATTCTTGCTCCAGAGCTCTTGTCTGGTTGCCCAAGGCTTTTTCAGTAATACATCTGTTTGTCTAACTTCTTCTTCTGCCCAATCCTTCTTCTTTTCCTTTCCCTTCACAGAAAATAAATATCTTGTACCTCACATTCAGTGTCCAGTGTCTGCTCCTGGAATACTTCATCTCTATCATTTCACCCCAACCTGAGTTAGCCTCTCCTCCCTACCACATCCCATTGTCCTTCAGTGTTAGTTGTAAGAACAGAAGGGATAACAAACGAGGTACAGGGGACAGGTGCAATGTGAGTTCAGCCTTCATTTCCCACCTTGCCTCCTGAGTAAGCATAGGAGGCCTAGGATGTGGCATTTGCTGAGCTGGTGGCTTATTCTGGTTTGGGGATAGAAAAGGTCATCTGGAAGTTCTATTGGGGGTACTGTGAGATGCTGGCCATTTTACTTTTTCTTGCTGTTCACTTAAGGCAAAGCTTTGCTCCAAGTGTTCAAAAATGAAGCTTTCACTTCATGCAATATACCAGGTAGCAATCTGCAAATGCACCACCCCCTGAATCTAAAGTAAAAGTTGAAAAAGAAAAAAAAAAAAAAAAAAAAGGTGAGGTTGGCATTTTCTTCTCTGGCCCATAGATCCCTACCAGGAGCGCATCCTGTGCATCCTTGAGGTCAAGCCTCCAAGCCCTATTCCCAACCCCTTCTCTCTCATCCAACCCCAGCCCCCATCCTAACATCCTTGAAGATGGAGAACTGAGCAGCTCTGCAGGGCCAGGCTACGAGGAAAGGGCTCAGACCCCTGGCTGTGTGTTTGCCCTGTATCTCCCTCGTTTCTCTTTCCCCTGTCCCCCTGGGTGGCTTGAACTTCAATCTGTTTTCTGAAGCTTTTCTCAGAACAGAAATGCCTTATTAATGCATCTGGGAGACAGCCAAGGAAATGTTTAAAGTTCTGTCTTAGGATACAGAGTTGGGGGCCGTGGCAAGAGAAGACCCAGACCCTGGAAGATGATGTTGCCCACGACTCTCTTGACTCTCAGGGTGTCAGATTTGCAGCCATTATCTTTCTGGTGCTCTGATTCATAGTTGCCTGTTCATTAGCACACTGACAATCATAAATATTTTAAAATACAGAACTTGGCCATGAAGGAATTAGGGAAATGGCATTATTTCCTGTTCAACCAGATTATTTGCCCATGGATATTTATCTTATTGGAGAAGCGAAGAGACTTACCTGTCTTGCAATAACAAAAAGGGAGATTCACTCAGTTATACCCTTGGGGGTGGGGGGGGGGCAGGGAATAAGGCAGAAGGCAGCGCTAGGGCTAGAACCTGCTAGCTGGATGTTTGCAAGCTACAGGGACCTGACTTGACCCTGGAAGAGGGGCTGGGGAGGGGAGCACAGGCTGTGGGTGAAATGTAAAAATCTGTTTTTCCATGCTGGCTAATTAAGATCATTTTGTATGAAGCTATAGCTCCTGGCTAAACTCCAGGAGGCCTGCTCTTACTTCTTGCATCTGTGCCCACATGTTAGAGGTTTTCTGCACGGTCCGTCTGACTGTGTGATCCTGAAGAACGTTTTCAAGGAGCTGTTGGGCATGTGCAGCAGTGAAAGAGGCTACTGCATATGCGCAGAAATGAGACACAAATCGCAATACTTCAGAGACTGTAGACAACATGATTCTTCTGAAGACCCCATGCTTAAAGCTTCTCCTGTGGAATCTGGGGATTTTCTGTGGGGATGCAGTTTAGGTGTCACCTGTTGGGGAATTGAGAGTTGGTGAGATCACTCCTCAGAGCCTGTGTGTCCTAGGACTTTTCTGGTTTATGCTTATTTTAAGAGTAGGTTTGGGAATTAAATCGTCAGAGCTGGTCCAAACACAGCCCTGCTCAAAGCCAAACATTTCACAGGCGTTTGGAAGAGGTGCTGTTATAGTTGATGAGGATAATTGTCACCGCTTTTCCCTCAAGGTTTTTCAGACCAAGGTGATCTCTTCTGTGCTTAGGTTACGGAAGTCAGGGTTTTCAACCAGGCACCAGTGAGCATCTGAGCAGATTTAAAGATGCTTCCCAAGATGAGTGCTGGAGAGAACACACCACCAAGGTTGTTTACCTTAAATGGCAACAATCAACCTTTCTTTCCCTGGTTGCTGAATAACCCATGACTATCTTTCCAGGTAACCAGAGGAACTCCCTGTACCCAGTTTCCTCATCTATAAAAACAGAGATGATAAGAATAATATTGACTTCACAGGGGAGTTGTTGTGAGTGATAGATGAGGTAATACATGAAGTTACTTAGAGGCCAGGTGCAGTGTCTCATGCCTGTAATCCTAACACTTTGGGAGGTTGAGGCGGGCAGATTGTTTGAGCCCAGGAGTTCAAGACCAGCCTGGGAAACACCACGAAACTCTGTCTCTACAAAAAATACCAAAATTAGCCAGGCATGGTGGTGTGCACCTGTAGTCCTAGCTACTTGAGAGGCTGAGGTGGGAGGATCACCTGAGCCCAGGAGGTCAAGGATGAGGCTGTGATGAGCCATGATCACACCATCACACTGCAGCCTGGGTGACAGAATGAGACCCTGTGAAAGAATGAAAGAACGAAAAAACCAAAGAACCAAAGAACCAAAGAAAGAAATTTCATCTGGTACACACGGCTGCTAATAGGATTTACCACTGCCTCTGTTATTCAGCATTGTGAATGACAGTGGTCTCCACTGGGTTTGGCAGTGCTTTCCAAATCCAGCCAAAAGCTTGGCTAACACTATCAATATTTGAGAGGGGTATGTTAACTAATCATGCCTTGATTCTCTAGTTCTACCCTCTTATTACCAGATAACCAGAAAATCACATACCTGGATAGATTGTTTTGACTTCCTACATTTAGTTATTTCTACCCTACTATATTCTACCAATGATTTGAAGCCACATATGCATAATGAAATATGTTTTAAAGATTCATATCCAGGGAAAACTCAGAGGAAGAGATTTAAAAAATTATTTTACTTTATGTTCATAGGTTTTTGGGGAACAGGTAGTATTTGGTTGCCTGAGTAAGTTCTTTAGTGGTGATCTGTGAAATTTTAGTGCACCCATCACCCAAGCAGTATACACTGAACCCAGTTTGTAGTCTTTTATCCCTCACCCCCTCCCACCCTTTCCAAGTCCCCAGTGTCCATTGTATCATTCTGATGCTTTTGCGTTCTCATAGCTTAACTCCCACTTAAGAGTGAGAACATAAGATGTTTGGTTTTCCATTCCTGAGTTACTTCACTTAGAATAATAGTCTCCAATTCCATCCAGGTTGCTACAAATGCCATTAATTCATTCCTTTTCATACCTGAGTAGTACTCCATTGTGTGTGCGCACGCGCGCGTGTGTGTGTGTGTGTGTGTGTGTGTATACCACAGCTTCTTTATCATTTTGTTGATGATGGGCATTTGGGCTGGTTTTGTATTTTTGCAGTTGTGAATTGTACTGCTATAAACATGTATGTACAAGTATCTTTTTTGTGTAATGACTTCTTTTCCTCTGGGTAAATACTCAATAGTAGGATTGCTAGATCAAATGGTAGTTCTTTTAGTTCTTTAAAGAATCTCTACACTATTAGTCCTTTAAATAATCTCCACTACTTTTAGTTCTTTAAAGAATCTCCATACTATTTTCAATAGTGGTTGTACTAGTTTACATTCCCACCAGCAGTGTAGAAGTGTTCTCCTTTCACCACATCCATGCCAACATCTTTTATTTTTTGGTTTTTAGATTATGGCCATTCTTGCAGGAGTAAGATGGTATCGCATTGTGGTTTTAATTTGATTATTAGTGATGTTAGCATTTTTTCATATGTTTTTTGGCGATTTGCATATCTTCTTTTGAGAATTGTCTATTCATGTCCTTAGCCCACTTTTTGATGGGATTGTTTATCTTTTTCTTGTTAATTTGTTGGAGTTCCTTGTAGATTCTGAATATTGGTCTTTTGTTGGATGTATAGATTGTGAAGATTTTCTCCTACTCTGTGGATTGTCTGTTTACTCTGCTGACTATCCCTTTTGCTATGCAGAAGCTCTTTAGTTTAATTAAGTCCCACCTATTTATCCTTCTTTTTGTTGCATTTGCTTTTGGGTTATTTGTCATGAAGTCTTTGCCTAAGCCAATGTCTAGAAGGGTTTTTCTGATGGTATCTTCCAGAATTTTTATAGTTTCAGGTCTTAGATCTATCTCCTTCACCCATCTCGAGCTGGTTTTGTATGAGGTGAGAGATGACGATCCAGTTTCATTCTCCTATATGTGGCTTGCCAAATATCCTAGCACCATCTGTTTAATAGGGTGTCCTTTCCCCACTTTAAGTTTTTGTTTACTTTGTTGAAGATCAGTTGGCTGTAGGTATTTGGGTTTATTTCTGGGTTCTCTATTCTGTTCCATTGGTCTATGTGCCAATTTTCATATCAGTACCATGCTGTTTTGGCGACTATGGCCTTCTAGTATAGTTTGAAATCAGGTAATATGATGCCTCCAGATTCTTTTTGCTTAGTCTTGCTTTGGCTATGCAGGCTCTTTTTGGGTTCCATACGAATTGTCTTTTCTAGTTCTGTGAGGAACTATGGTGGCATTTTGATGGGAACTGCATTGAGTCTGTAGATCGCTTTTTGGCAGTATGGTCATTTTCACAATATTGATTCTACTCATCCATGAGCATGGGATGTGTTTCCATTTGTTTGTGTCATCTATGATTTCTTTCTGCAGTGTTTTGTAGTTTTCCTTGTAGAGGTCTTTCACCTCCTTGGTCAGGTATATTCCTAAGTATTTTATTTTTTTGGCTGCTATTGTAAAAGGAGTTGAGTCCTTGATTTGATTCTCAGTTTGGCCACTGTTTGTGTATAGCAGAGCTACTAACTTGGGTACATTAATTTTGTATACTGAAATTTTGCTGAATTCATTTATCAGTTCTAGGAGCTTTTTGGAGGAGCCTTAGGGTTTTCTAGGTGTACTATCATATCATCAGCAAACAGTGACATTTTGACTTCCTCCTGACCGATTTGGATGCCCTTGATTTCTTTCTTTTGTGTGACTGCTCTGGCTAGGACTTCCAGCACTATGAACGCCTTTAGGCACATAAACTAGAAAACCTAGAAGAGACAGATACATTCCTGGAAAGATACAACCCTCCTAGCTTAAATCAGGAAGGATTAGAAACCCTGAAAAGGTCAATAACAAGCAGTGAGGTTGAAATGGTAATTTTAAAACATATTAACAAAAAGTAGTTCAGGACCAGATGGATTCACAGCTGAATTCTATCAGATATTCAAAGAAGAATTGATTCCAATCCTATTGATACTACTCCACAAGATAGAGAAAGAGGGAAGCCTCCCTAAATCATTCTATGAAGCCAGTATTACCCTAATACCAAAACCAAGAAAGGATATAACCAAAAAAGAAAACTACAGACTGATATCCCTGATGAACATAGATGCAAAAATCCTTAACAAAATACAAGGTAAATGAATCCAACAACATATCAAAAAGATAATTCACTATGACCAAGTGGGCTTCATGCCAGGGATGCAGGGATAGTTTAACATACTCAAGTCAATAAATATGATATACGACATAAACAGAATTAAAAACCAAAATCACAAGATCATCACACTAGATGCAGAAAAACCATTTGACAAAATCCAGCATCCCTTTATGATTAAAACCCTCAGCAAAATCGGCGTACAAGGGTATACCTCAATGTAATAAAAGTCACCTATGACAAATCCACAGCCACCATAATACTGAAAGGGGAAAGGATTCCCTCTGAGAACTGGAATAAGACAAGGATGCCCACTCTCATCACTTCTATTCATCAGAGGAAGAGATTTAAAAAAAATTTTTCAGACAGTCTTGCTCTGTCACCCAGGCTAGAGAGCAATAGTGTGATTATGGCCCACTGTAGCCTTGATTTGCAATCCTCCTGCCTCAGCCTCCCAAGCAACTGGGTCTATAGGCACACACCACCATGCCTGGCTAATTTTTTTTTATTTTAGTAGCAATGAGGTCTCACTGTGTTGCTCAGGCTGCTCTCAAACCCCTGGCCTCAAGTGATCCTCCCACTTCAACCTCCCAAAGTGTTAGGGTTACAGGTGTGAGCCACCATGTCTGGCCTGAAATTTGCGTGTGTGTGTGTAATTTTATATATAGCAAATAATTTAAATCATATAATTGATTTAAATTTATTCATATAATCAATGTAAATCATATAATTGATTTAAATTATAAATAAAATTGAGTGTGGAAATGAATAGCACACAGAAATGATCAACATAAAGATAAACCTGGGATGCAAATTTGCTTTGAAGTTTCTTGGAGAACAAAGGAAAAAGAGAAATGGGATTACCAGCAATCTATGCTGTCCAGAAGAAGAAAACACACTTATTCTTCAGGGACAAAAACCCCCACAAGTACATATCCTCATGCTTGGGAAAAAACGTTTTTCATATGAACTACTGGTTTTTCATATGAACTACTGAGAACTGCTGTGCCTAATGTCCTCATCACTCCTGAATGATGAATGTAGTAGCTAACTTGGTATAAGATTACTAGAATGTCCTTCAATGCAATCCAAGTGAGTAATGCCAAACATATTGAAGGTAACTGGAAGCTCAAAACAAGTTGTTACAATCTGAGACCTTGCTTCGGATCCAGCTTAATCCAGGGAAAAACAGACTATGAAGGAGACAAGGGGGGACTGGATGTCCTTACAATTCTCTTCCATTTTATATTGTTTCTCTCAACTGTCTAAACAAAAACCCAAAAAACAAAAAGAATGCAGCAGACAATTTGAGATTATAGTTTTTGGTAGGAGGCTACATTGTATTACAGTTTAACATTTAGAACTTTGTCTTTCATTGGGAATTGGTATTAGCTAATGTATGATAAAATTGCTGTATCTTTTACAAACTGTTTTTAAAGACATAATTTTCGGTAGCCTTTTTACTAGATTCACCTGCTATGTTTTTCTTAAAACTATGTGCTAGGAAGAAATTGATAAACTGGTATGCTTTCAGGTATTAGATAATAAGAGTTTGGTGCCAGAAAACTTGGGGGTGAATTTTAGATTTCACATCAGTTGCTGTCTTTCACCTAGGTTTTCTAGAATAACAATTTTTCTCTTTTCTTACTTAGCTCTTATTCTGCTATCACGGTTTAAAGGATCTTGTACTATTTGTGTCATTTATTCTAAGCCACCTCAGAACATTTTTCAAAAGAAGGAGAGGCATGAGTTTAACATTAAATCCATGACAGCATTTTGTGATGCAAAGGAGAACATTTAAAATTCATTCACTAAATGTTTTAATCAATATTGGTTTTGGCTGGAGGTAACATAGAACCCGACACAACTTTGACTTAAAGCACTTGTCTCACACATCAACGAGCCCAGAGAAAGGCAGTCCAAGTCTGATATGGGTGTTTAATGACAAAACCAAGAACTCAGGGTCTTTTGATCCTTCAGCTCCACCACATAACCTGAAAGGACTAGAAGCATATTTTCCTCTGTTTGCACTTTCAACAAACAGACTACTTGATTTTTAAACTAATGGATGGTGTTAGGATTATAAAGCATTAATTACAATTCAGAATATGATCATTTAAATTTCACAATAGTACTTCAATTTTGTAACTGTTACATTTTAAATCAAGGTTATGAACTCTGCCAGAGGTACATATTTATGATCAAAGGGAAAATGCAATATTATCTGTCAATCAGCTTTTTTTCTGTACATAAAAGTTTAAAAAAATTGAAGCCAGTTTAAATGTGAGGCATTAATTTCCTTGTTGCTCTCACATGAAATTTAGCAACAATTTGACTTTTACCTATGACATTTACACAAATCGAGTTATATAAACATAGTTTATGTTAGAGATCTTGTATCAGGTTATATCAGATAAGAGCCTTAAAAATAATATTTAACTAAATAAAACTAGTTAAATCATGAATAACACTTTATGCCTTCATATCTTCTGCAGTCTGTTTTTGTTTTTTAAGTAAAAGCTTCTGCCCTGAATCTATAATCCCCAAAACTTGTATGTTCTGAGCTTCTTGGCAACTATGGCTTTTGAAACAAGAGTGAATTTTTTTCTTTTGAGACAAGAATGACTTTCAAAGTAGATCCTTTTCTTTAAACAAATAATTTTATGCCAGTTAACAGAAGACAATACATTTAAATATAAGTGTACATCATTATAATATTTAACATTGTTTTCTTATACATATTCACTAGTTTATTCTATCATTGAGTACTTACTGTGTGCCATGCACTGGGCTGGATGCTAGGGGATATTTTGTTTTATTTCAATGGTAATAGTTGACTTTATGTCTATGAGCATGTGAGTAGAGCTGATGAAATCCTGACATTCTGGGATATTTGATCCAACACTGTTTTGTTTTTTAATACTATTTTGTTAAGACTGTCTCCTATAATGATGCCACTAGGAAAACCAACTTTTATTTACTTTTTTTTTTAGAAAGGGTCTCACTTTGTTGCCCAGGCTGGAGTACAGTGGTGAAATATGCCTCACTGCAGCCTCTACCTTCTGGATCAGGTAATCCTCCTGCCTCAGCCTCTTGAGTACCTGGGACTACAGGCATGTGCCGCCACATCCAGCTAATGTTTTGTATTTTGTATAGAGATGGGGTTTTATTTTGTGGCTCAGGCTGGTCTTGAACTCCTGGGTTCAAGCAATCTGCCCACCTCGGCCTCCCAAAGTGTTGGGATTACAGGTGTGAGCCACCACGCCTGACCAAAAGTAACTTTTGAACTGGAAAACCTTTAGTAAAGTCATAAGGTTTTTGGTGGTGTAAGTTTGCACAAAGAAAAGTTTCTCCCATTGTAAACATAGCACAGTAAACGTCAAAGAGGGACTTGGGTTTGTTTCTACTCTTACCATATAATGGAGTAGACAGGGGAGCATCTACCTGTCTCTTTTTTGTTTTGTTTGTTTTGTTTGTTTTTTATTAGTGTTTTTTTTTAATTACACTTTAAGTTCTGGGGTACATGTGCAGAACTTGGAGGTTTGTTACATAGATATACATGTACCATGGTGGTTTGCTGCACCCATCAACCCATCATCTACATTAGGCATTTCTCCTAATGCTATCACTCCCCCTACCCCCCCACCATCTGACAGGCACCGCTGTGTGATGTTCCCCACCCTGTGTCCAAGTGTTCTCCTTGTTCAGCTCCCACTTATAAGTGAGAACATGTGGTGTTTGGTTTTCTGTTCTTGTGTTAGTTTGCTAAGAATGATGGTTTCCAGCTTCATCCATGTCCCTGCTAAGGACATGAACTCATCCTTTTTTATGGCTGCATAGTATTCCATGGTATATATGTGCCACATTGCCACATTTTCTTTATCCAGTCTATCATTGATGGGCATTTGGGTTGGTTCCAAGTCTTTGCTATTGTGAACAGTGCCACAGTAAACATACGTGTGCATGTGTCTTTACAGTAGAATGATTTATAATTCTCTCGGTATATACCCAGTAATGGGACTGCTTGGTCAAATGGTATTTCCAGTTCGAGATCCTTGAGGAATTGCCACACTGTCTTCCACAATGGTTGAACTAATTTACACTCCCACCAACATGTAAAAGCGTTCCTATTTCTCCACATCCTCTCCAGCATCTGTTGTTTCCTGACTTTTTAATGATTGCCATTCTTACTGGCATGAGATGGTATCGCATTGTGGTTTTGATTTGCATTTCTCTAATGACCAGTGATGATGAGTATTTTTTC
Organism: Theropithecus gelada; assembly: GCF_003255815.1. Classification (NCBI taxonomy): domain Eukaryota; kingdom Metazoa; phylum Chordata; class Mammalia; order Primates; family Cercopithecidae; genus Theropithecus; species Theropithecus gelada. The sequence continues at coordinate 27,731,846 of NC_037677.1, read as the reverse complement.
GTATGTTTGTTGCCTGCATAAATGTCTTCTTTTGAGAAGTGTCTGTTCCTTTGCCCATTTTTTGATGGGGTTGTATGTTTTTTTTCTTGTAAATTTGTTCAACTTCTTTGTAGATTCTGGATATCAGCCCTTTGTCAGATGGGCAAAAATGATGCAAAATTTTTCTCCCATTCTGTAGGTTGCCTGTTTACTCTGACGATAGTTTATTTTGCTGTGCAGAGGCTCTTTAGTTTAATTAGATCCCATTTGTCTATTTTGGCTTTTGTTGACACTCCTTTTGGTGTTTTAGACATGAAGTCTTTGCCCATGCCTATGTCCTGAATGGTATTGCCTAGGTTTTCTTCTAGGGTTCTTATGGTTTTAGGTCTTATGTTTAAGTCTTTAATCTATCTTGAATTAATTTTTGTATAAAGTGTAAGGAAGGGATCCAATTTCAGCTTTCTGCATACGGCTAGCCAGTTTTCTCAACACTATTTATTAAATAGGGAATCTTCCCCATTGCTTGCTTGTATCAGGTTTGTGTCAGGTTGTAGATGTGTGGTGTTGCTTCTGAGGGCTCTGTTCTGTTCCATTGGTCTATATATCTGTTTTGGTACCAGTTCCATGCTGTTTTGGTTACTGTAGCCTTGAGGCATAGTTTGAAGTCAGGTAGCGTGATGCCTCCAGCTTCGTTCTTTTTGTTTAGGATTGGCTTGGCTATGCGGCCTCTTTTTTGGTTCCATATAAAATTTAAAGTACCTTTTTCCAATTCTGTGAAGAAAGTCAATTCTGTGAATACCTTGACGGGGACAGCATTGAATCTATAAATTACTTTGGGCAGTATGGCCATTTTCACAATATTGATTCTTCCTATCCATGAGCATGGAATGTTCTTCCATTTGTTTGTGTCCTCTTTTTTTTCCTTGAGCAGTGGGTTGAAGTTCTCCTTGAAGAGGTCCTTCACATCCCTTGTAAGTTGTATTACTAGGTGTTTTATTCTCTTTGTAGCAATTGTGAATGGGAGTTCACTCATGATTTGGCTCTCTGTCTGTTATTGGTATATAGGAATGCTTGTGATTTTTGCACACAGATTTTGTATCCTGAGACTTTGCTGAAATTGCTTATCAGCTTAAGGAGATCTGGGGCTGAGACAATGGGGTTTTCTAAATATACAAACATGTCATCTGTAAACAGAGACAATTTGACTTCCTCTTTTCCTCACTGAATACCCTTTATTTCTTTCTCTTGCCTGATTGCCCTGGCCAGAACTTCCAATACTATGTTGAAAAGGACTGGTGAGAGAGGGCATCCTTGTCTTGTACTGGTTTCCAAAGGGAATGCTTCCACCATTGCCTATTCATTATGATATTGGCTGTGGGTTTGTCATAAATAGCTCTTATTATTTTGAGATATGTTCCATCAACACCTAGTTTATTGAGTTTTTAGCATGAAGGGATGTTGAATTTTGTCGAAGGCCTTTCCTGCATCTATTGAGATAATCATGTGATTTTCATCATTGGTTCAGTTTATGTGACAGATTATGTTTACTGATTTGCATACATTGAACCAGCCTTGCATTCCAAGGATGAAGCCAACTTGATCATGGTGGATAAGCTTTTTGATGTGCTGCTGGATTTGGTTTGCCAGTATTTTATTGAAGATTTTCACATTGATGTTCATCAGGGATATTGGCCTGACATTTCCTTTTTTTGTTCTGTCTCTGCCAGGCTTTGATATCAGGTTGATGCTGTCTTTATAAAATGCATTAGGGAAGATTCCCTCTTTTTGTATTGTTTGGAATGGTTTCAGAAGGCATGGTACCAGCTCCTCTTTGTACCTCTGGTAGAATTCAGCTGTGAATCGATCTGGTCCTGGACTTTGTTTGGTTGGTGTGCTATTTATTACTGCCTCAATTTCAGAAATTGTTATTGGTCTATTCAGGGATTTGACTTCTTCCTGGTTTAGTCTTGGGAGGGTGTATGTGTCCAGGAATTTATCCATTTCTTCTAGATTTTCTAGTTTATTTGCATAGAGGTGTTTATAGTATTCTCTGATGATAGTTTGTATTTCTGTGGAATCAGTGGTGATATCACCTTTATCACTTTTTATTGCATCTGTTTGATTTTTCTCTCTTTTCTTCTTTATTAGTCTGGCTAGTGGTCTATCTATTTTGTTGATCTTTTCAAAAAACCAGCTTCTGGATTCACTGATTTTTTTTTTGAAGGGTTGTTGATGTCTCTATCTCCTTCAGTTCTGCTCTGATCTTAGTTATTTCTTGTCTACAACTAGGTTTTGAATTTGTTTGCTATTGCTTCTCTAGTTCTTTTAATTGTGACGTATGGTGTCAATTTGAGATCTTTCCTGCTTTCTCTTGTGGGCATCTAGTGCTATAAATTTCCCTCTACACACTGCTTTAAATGTGTCTCACAGATTCTGGTACGTTGTGTCTTTGTTCTCATTTGTTTCAAAGAGTATCTTTATTTCTGCCTTCATTTAGTTATTTACCCAGTAGTCATTCAGGAGCAAGTTGTTCAGTTTCCACATAGTTGTGCAGTTTTGAGTAAGCTTCTTAATCCTGAGTTTTAATTTGATTGCACTGTGGTCTGAGAGACTGTTTGTTATGATTTCCATTCTTTTGCATTTGCTGAGGAGTGTTTTACTTCCAATTATTTGGTCAATTTTAGAATAAGTGCGATGTGAGGCTGAGAAGAATGTATATTCTGTTGATCTGGGGTGGAGAGTTCTGTGGATGTCTACTCGGTCCACTTGGTCCATAGCTGAGTTCAAGTCCTGAATATCCTTGTTAATTTTCTGTCTCATTGATCTGTCTAGTGTTGACAGTAGGGTGTTAAAGTCTCCCACTATTGTATGGGAATCTAAGTCTCTTTGTAAGTCTCTAAGAACTTGCTTTATGAATCTGTGTGCTCCTGTATTGGGCGCATATATATTTAGGATAGTTAGCCCTGCTTGATGCATTGATTCCCTTTACCATTATGTAATGCTCTTCTTTGTCTCTTTTGATCTTTGTTGGTTTAAAGCCTGTTTTATCAGAGACTAGGATTGCAACCCTCCTTCTTTTTGCTTTCCATTTGCTTGGTAAATATTCCTCCATCCCTTTATTTTGAGCCTATGTGTGTCTTTGCACGTGAGGTGGGTCTCCTGAATACAGCACACCAATGGGTCTTGACTATTTATCCAATTTTCCAGTCTGTGTCTTTTAATTGGGGCATTTAGCCTATTTACATTTATGGTTAATATTGTTATGTGTGAATTTGATCCTGTCATTCTGATGGTAGCTGGTTATTTTGTCCATTAGTTGATGCAGTTTCTTCATAGCGTCGATGGTCTTTACAATTTGGTATGTTTTTTCAGTGGCTGATACTGGTTGTTCCTTTTCACGTTTAGTGCTTCCTTCAGGAGCTCTTGTAAGGCAGGCCTGGTGGTGACAAAATCTCTCAGTATTTGTTTGTCTATAAAGCATTTTATTTCTCCTTCCTTTATGAAACTTAGTTTGGCTGGATATGAAATTCTGGGTTGAAAATTATTTTAAGAATGTTGAATGTTGGCCCCCACTCTCTTCTGGCTTGTAGGGTTTCTGCAGAGAGATCCACTGTTAGCCTGATGGGCTTCCCTTTGTGGGTAACCCGACCTTTCTCTATGGCTCCCCCTATCAGTTTCTCCTTCATTTTCAATCTTGGTGAATCTGACGATTATGTGTCTTCAGGTTGCTCTTCTCAAGTAGTATCTTTGTGGTGTCCTCTGTATTTCCTGAATTTGAATGTTGGCCTGCCTTATTAGATTGGGGAAGTTCTCCTGGATAATATCCTGAGAAGTGTTTTCCAACTTGGTTTCATTCTCCTCTTCACTTTCAAGTACACCAATCAAACGTAGATTTGGTCTTTTCACATAGCCCCATATTTCTTGGAGGCTTTGTTGGTTTCTTTTCATTCTTTTTTCTCCAATCTTGCCTTCTCAGTTTTTTTAATTGAGTTGATCTTCAATCTCTGATATCCTTTCTTCCACTTGATCAATTCAGCTATTGATACTTGTGTATTCTTCATGAAGTTCTTGTGCTGTGTTTTTCAGCTCCATCAGGTCATGCATATTCTTCTCTAAACTGGTTATTCCAGTGAGCAATTCGTCTAACCTTTTTTCAAGGTTCTTAGCTACCTTGCATTGGGTTAGAACATGTTCCTTTAGCTTGGAGGAGTTTTGTTATTACTCACCTTCTAAAGCCTACTTCTTTCAATTTGTCAAACTCATTCTCCATCTAGTTTTGTTCCCTCGCTGGTGAGGAGTTGTGATCCTTTGGAGGAGCAGAGGCATTCTGGTTTTTGGAGTTTTCAGCTTTTTTGTGCTGGTTTCTCCCAATCTTTGTGGATTTATCTACCTTTACTCTTTGATGTTGGTGACCTTCAGATGGGGTCTCTGAGTGGATGTCTTTTTGTTGATGTTGCTACTATTCCTTTCTGTTTGTTAGTTTTCCTTCTAACAGTCAGGCCCTCTTCTGCAGGTCTGCTGGAGTTTGTTGGAGGTCCACTCCAGACCTTGTTTGCCTGAGTATCACCAGCAGAGGCTGAAGGTCAGCAAAGATTGCTGCGTGTTCCTTCCTACGGAAGCTTCGTCTCAGAGGAGCACCTGCCAGATGCCAGCCAGAGCTCTCCTGTATGAACTGTCTGTAGGCCCCTACTGGGAGGTGTCTCCCAGTCAGGATACAGGGGTGCCAGGGACCCACTTGAGGATGTAGCCTGTTCCTTCTATGATATTGAACACAGTGCTGGGTGATCTGCTGCTCTCTTAAGAGTTGCAAGGTAGGGACGCTTACATCTGCTGAAGCTGTCTCCACAGCTGCCCCTTCCCCCAGGTGCTCTGTCCCAGGGATATGGGGGTTTTATCTTTAAGTCCTTGACTGGGGCTGCTGCCTTTTTTTCAGAGATGCCCTGCCTAGAGAGTCAGTCTGGTGGCAGTGGCCTTGCTGAGCTGCGGTGGGCTCCGCCCAGCAAGCCTCAGCAATGATGGATGCCCCTCCCCCCACCAAGCTTGAGCATCCCAGGTCGACCTCAGACTGCTGTGCTAGCAGCAAGAATTTCAAGCCAGTGGATCTTAGTTTGCCAGGCTCCATGGGGGTGGGACCTGCCCAGTGAGGCACCAGAGAGAATCTCCTGGTTTGCTGGTTGCAAAGACGATGGGAAAAGTGCAATATCTGGGCTGGAATGCACACTGTTCCTCGCTATACAGTCTCTCACAGCTTCCCTTGGCTAGGAATGGGAAATCCCCCGACCCCTTGCACTTCCTGGGTGAGGCGACACCCCACCCTGCTTTGGCTTGCCCTCCGTGGGCTGCACCCACTGTCCAAACGGTCCCAATGAGATGAACCGGGTACCTCAGTTGGAAATGCAGAAATCACCCACCTTCTGTGTCAGTCTCACTGGGAGCTTCAGACTGGAGCTGTTCCTATTCAGCCATCTTGCCAGCAACCCCTTTGTTTGTTTTTTGAGATGGAGTTTCACTCTTGTCACCCAGGCTGGAGTGCAGTGGCATGATCTCAGCTCACTGCAACCTCTGCCTCCTGGGTTCAAGTGATTCTCCTGCCTCAGCCTCCCGAGTAGCTGGGATTACAGGCCCCTGCCACCACTCCGGCTAATTTTTGTATTCTTAGTAGAGATAGGGTTTCGCCATGTTGGCCAGGCTTGTCTGGAACTCCTGACCTCAGGTGATCCGCCCACCTCAGCCTCCCAATGTGCTGGGACTACAGGTGTGAGCCACCATGCTTGAGCTACCTGTCTCTTTGTTAGCCATTTCCATGATTTTTTTTCTGATTTTTCAGTTTTTATGTAATATTTGACTTCACTTTGCTAGGACTGTTTCTTGTGCTAAAAGCAGTGATCCCCCCAGAGTAATTGTCAGAACTTCTACTGTAAATTTCCAAGTTCCAAAATAATGCCTGAATATGTTTGGGGCCCTTGTGTTTGATCCACTGCCTTTCCTATTGTCTTATATGAATCAATTGCTTTTTTAATGTTTGATTTTATATCATTGTAAATTTGAATGGTACAGCTTTTCTCCCCAAATAGCCTTTTTTTCTTTTTGTTTATATAGTCTATTCAGACCATATTATCTACAGACACAGTGATATATTGAAAATGAAATCAGCATCGCTCTGTGAGAAAAGCAAAAGAAAAACAAATATATTACAAAGCATAAGAGTGTTGTGATTAGGTGAATTCATGTTGACAAATTCTCACGGAATTTGGAATTTAAAGCTACTTGGTTTTCCTGCAAACTTGGGTTTCTGTTTGGACTCAAGGAAAGTTGTGATTTTGTATCAGGAATAGTTTATTTGATTTTTCCTTCATTGTTAGGGTAGAAGTGACTCTTTCCAGCTTTCCACATTCTAGGTGGATGAAGCAATGACAGATCGACCTCTGGGTGTCCCAGGAGGCTGCCTTGAATCGATGAGCTTCTCGGCCCTTTGGCTCCTGTTGACTTTGGCCAATGGGAATCACTAAGGCAGGGAGGAGGGAAGAGGCAAGTGACAATCTGTAGATCTGTCTCAGTCTCTGCTTCTCAAGGCTCTTTCTGTCTCAAGGTTCAAATAAACATTTCTCCACCTGCCACTTCAGGTCTTTGGGCAATAATGGTGCCTTGTTGCTTCTAGACCTGATTTAATTATCTGTTGTGATTTTCCTGAACCCTCCTTACACATTTATAAATAGTCCCTTCATTAAAGTCTCCTTAAAATACCCAGTTTGCATGTGCCATCTGTTTTCTGCTGGGATCCTGTCAGAGACAAGAGTTGGACTTTATTTGCCAAAATACTAATGTCTTTTCAGCTGCAAAAATGATTAATGTCATTGTAAAAAAAAAAAAAAAAAAGTCAAATAATTACAGAATTTTTTAAAGTATAAGTAATCTTAAGTCCCATGGCCCCAGAATAAATATTCTTAGTATTTTGGTATACATTTAAAAAAACTCTCTCTATATACCTATATATAATTTTTATAAATTGAATCCCATTATATATTCTTTTTATGGTATACTTTTTTCCCATTTAACATTATATTATGGATTTTTTTCATGTCAACAAGTTATAGACCAATCTCATCATATTTAATGGCTACATAGTACTTCATTAATTGGATGTGTCACAGTTATTTAGTGAATCTCATATTAATGGAAATTAACAGAGCATATATTATATTGATAGTGGATATTATATTGATAGTGGATATCATATTGAGTAATATTCAACTGGAGAATAATATAATATTCTGATAAACATCTTCCTATATGTAGTTTTATAAAAGTTATTTGCCTATTTCCTTTTTAAACTCTTTAAGATAAATCTCTGGAAATGAAATTGCCATATAAAAGTGTGACAGTCAAATGCCCTCCAAAAATAGGGTTACTGGATAAACTTTCACTTTACATCCAGCTAAATAATAAATAATAAATAGCAATTAAAATTTTAGTATAAATATGTCCAGTATAATACTTGGGACATAATTATACTTTGAAAAGTATTTGTTGTTTATCTGAAATTCAAATTTAGCTGCGTGTCTTGTATTTTTATCTGCTAACTCTGGCAACCCTACTCCAAGAAACAACTTGTACTGTTTATATACACCTTCACCAACTTTGGGCATTTCAATTATTTTAATCTTTGCCAATCTGATAAAAGAATCTCATTGTAGTTTGCACCTCTTTAATTACTAGTAAGAATGAATATCAGGTGAGTTTGATCATATGTGAATTCTATCTCAAATAACAGTTATTAAACATGATTGAATTGAATATGATTAACCCAATCAAAAGCTGAAAAAAAAAGATTGAAGATCTTTTCACATACTTAGCAACCATATTCTATTTTGAATTTATGGCTCATTCTTCCTGGCTTATTTTTCTAATGGGCATACATTTAAAATTTTTGACTTTTTAGATCTTTTTCAATTTAATAAACCTCTGTTATCTAAGTTGCAAATATTTTATCTCTGCTCTTATACTTCAATAGCACAGAAGTTTAAACTTTTTTTAATTAGTCAAATCCATCAGTCTTTTTACTGGTGATTTGAAGTTATAAAAACCTTTTTATAATATTCTGTGATTATAATAACCGTTTTCTTTTAGCATTTTTTTTTAAATTTTACTTTTAAAGTTTACATTCTAGTCCCACCTGACCTGCAGTTCCTGGCATATACGCTGATGTAGCACATACAACTGACTACTTAACCCCTCCTCCTCAGTTTCTGATGGGTATCTCAGAGCTCACTTGGCCAAATCTGAATAATTTGTGTCCCCTCCTCTACGAATCTTCGGTTTCTTCAGTCTTCTTGTCGTTAAGAGATGGCACTGCTGTTTCTGCAGCTACTTGAGCCAAAAACCTATCCTTAGTCCTCCCTTTCCCTTACCTCCAACATTCAGTCCAACAGCAAGGTCTGTCACTTCTACCTCCAAAACACATCCCAGATTCATCCACACTGCTAATGCCTCCCAAACCTAGGCTGACAGCGTCTCTTTCCTGGACTGCTGTAACAGTCTTGTCACTGTGATCACTGTTCCACTTCCTCCCTGCCACCCCCATAATCCATTCTTTCTATAGCAGTCAGGGAGGTTTTAAAAAACTGCACACCCAAATTACATAACTCCCCTGCTTGAATCTCTATCATCACTTAGGAAATAAAATCTACAGTCCTCACTGCAGTCTTCAAGTCTCCACAATGCCCAGTGCCACTAAAGCCTCTCAGACCCCAGGCCTTCTCCTTTCCCTCTGGCTCCAGTGTTCTTCAAATACCTGCTTTGGGGCCCTCTGCTACTTTTCCTGCCTAAATCTTCACAAGGCTGGCTGCTTCTTTCCATCTCAGTGAAAATATCACCTGCTCGCCTGGCGTTCTCTGACCTACCTCTCTAAGGCAGCCTCCGTTATTCCTCCTTCTCTTCCATTTTATTAAGTAATGCCCCTCACCATTAGCCAACATTTAAAAAAAATTTATGTTGTTGGCACAAGTATACATATGTAACAAACCTGCACGTTATGCACATGTACCCTACAACTTAAAGTATAATAATAATAAATAAATTTAAAAAAAATAAAATAAAAAAAATAAAATAAATAATAAAAAAAAAAGTTAGGAAAATCCAAAGAGATATAGAGGCATTTTCCCCAGGAGCCTTTGTAATATATTTTTAAAAGTCTAACGGCCCAACAACTGTGAAATACTAGATCCTCAATAAAAGGATCTAAAAGTTTATATTTTGGTATGCAAAGATCCCTGGATACAGTCAGTTTAAAAAAGATTACAAAATGGCATATGGGTATAATTCTGTTTTATTTACGAATATATGCATTGATTTGTTTACATATTGAAAATATGAGAGGGAACACATTGAAGTGTAAACATTGTCTTTAAATCCTGGGACTACTGCTTTTACCCTCTTCTTTATACCTTGCTGCGCTATTTGATTTTATTTTCTTTAAATAAGCATATGTCACATTTATTAACAGAAAAATTCCTATAAAAAAAAAAATTTATGTTGTCAGAAAGTAAATGAAATGAAAAGACCTCATGAAGCAGTGGGACCCCGTGGGAGGGCTTTAAATACAGGCTGCCATGAGGAGATGGGCCAGGGGTCAGCCTGCAGCTCTCAAGGCCAAGGTCAAGTTCTGTGCCTCATAGCTAACTCAAAGCAGGCATTCCTCATCGAAGTCTAATTTTGCCTATTAGAAAAATGCTCGAAAAGAGCTGACTGCTGACTCCCTTGGAATGGGGACAGATGGGAAAGGTAGGGTGGTGCACATAAGACCCAACGGGGAGGAAGCTCTGCATTTCCTCCGTCTTTTTTGCATCAAACTTAGAAGGAAAAAAAAATCCTATAAATATATATCTTCTCTTCTGAATTTCCTGCCTGCTTGTAGCCAGCTCTCAGCAAGAGAAGCCAGCTTCTCTTAACCTCAGTGCATAAGGCCAATAGGCTGACAGCTGGATCTCAATATTTACATTCTGTTATCACATCTGTTGAGGAACCCCAGGCCTCAGTAGCCAAACTGAATTATTCCGGTTTTATCTCCCTACTACTAGGTTCTGAAAACATACATCCTCTTTTTGAAAGCACAGGTTTTGTGAAGGTCAACATCTGCCCCCTAGCCCGACCCCCCAAAATGCTTTAAAGCTTTCTCAGCCCAAGAGTTAACCCTTGCCTACCTAGATCCACTGCCGTTCAGTGTATTTGAAGTGCACACTGATTGACACGACATGTTGGAAGCCAACAGTAAAACAATCTGCCATCCGTAAGGCACATCTCCAACATGTCAGTAAACAAGGAGAACAGACGTTAAGTGAACACGAGCATGAGTCAGCTGTCAGCAACTGCAAAGGGAAGACACCTTGAAGTCTGGAGGCCTGTCTGTGACTTAGATTTTGTAAGAAAGGAAGTGACAAGGGAAACTTTAAGATAGGCAGCTGACCACCCAGTGGAGAGAGAGTGCTCCAGCTGTAGTCCACAAACCATGAGAAAGTTGCCTGATACACACTTTCATTGGGGGCAGGGGGGAGGGGAACTCTTCACAACTGTAATCTCAGCACTTTAAGAGGCCGAGGCAGAAGCATTGCTTGAACCCAGGAGTTCAGGACCAGCCTGGTCAACATAGGGAGAACCCATCTCTATGGAAAATTACAAAAAATTGGCCGGGTGTAGTGGTGCATGCCTGTAGTCTCAGCTACTTGGGAGGCTGAGGCAGGAGGATGTCTTAAGCCTAGGAGGCGGAGGCTGCAGTGAGCCATAATTGCACCACTGCACTCCAGCCTGGGCCACAGAACGAGACCCTGCCTCAAACAAAACAAACAAATGAAAAACTTTATGACAAATATTCTGGCTGAATATTGCCCACAGTAACAAATGCTGGACAGCTTAAATGATTTGTTGTGTTCTGGAGTCATACTTTTTCCTTCCTTTACTTTCCTTTTTCTTCTCCTATTCATATCTTCATAAGATATGCATAGATGCAGTGTAGCCCCAATCCAGACCTATTTCAAGTGGCTCATGTTCTGCATTGTATAGGGATTGGTTTACACAGAGACAATGCTTAGCAGGCAGCCTTGCTAAAGAATTTGCCTGCCAGGCGTGGTGGCTCATGCTTATAATCCCAGCACTTTGGGAGGCTGAGGCAGGAGGATGGCTGAGCCCAAGAGATCGAGACCAGCTTGGGCAACATAGTGAGACCCTGTTTGTACAAAAAAAGAAAGAAAAAATTAGCCAGGCACGGTGGCTCATGCCTGCAGTCCCAGTTACTCTGGAGGCTGAGGTAGGAGGATGGGTTGATTCTGAAAGGTCAAGGCTGCAGTGAGCCATGATCACACTGCTGCACTCCAGCATGAGCAACAGAGCAAGACCCCATCTCAAAAAAGAAGAGAAGGAGAATTTCTGTCTCTGTCAAATAATGTCAGCATTTATATGTCTGTTTTACAAAACGTGAAGATGGAAAGAAACATCTTTGGTTTTTCAGTTTGGTCTCTCAACGTAGTTTCTCCTTCACACACGCCAGGCATCATTTCAAGCATGTTTCCTCCACATTCACTCTCCCTCGATCCCATGTTCAAGGTTGCCACGATCAGCCGCTGGGGTCAGAGTGGAACTTGTTCAGAGGCTGATTCACAGAGCCTGTGGACCCGTGCTCCCTCACATGCTGGGTCAGCAGCCAACAAGCGGGTTTATTTGTCCATGCTCACAAAAGGGAGGGGCAGAAAAGCTCTTCAAGTTTCACTTGGCGGCATGAGGGCCAGAGCGACTTCCTTGTTAGTCCAGAGTAAATGAGAAGGTACCACATTTCTAACTACCAGTTAGCGCTTTTCTTTATTTTCTAATTTTTATTTATTCATTCATTTATTTCTGAGGCAGGGTCTCGCTCTGTCACCCAGGCCAGAGTGCAGTGGCACCATGGAGTTTGAACACACTTTGATACAAACTTTTGCCGTATTTTGAGCTGCAGCAGCAATTAATTGTATTCTGCATCTTAAACATGGACCTTAAGGGACACTTAAGGGAACTTTTTAAGGGTCATATTAGGGTTTTGCAGAACTCCTTTGTTTAGGGAATTCTCAATCTTGTGAGAGTCATAGTGGGAATGCTGCTGAAAATTTCCAATCCTCATGTTCTCAGCCTCCTAAGCAGCTGGGGGCAGGAATGTGGCCTAAGCTTACCTGACTGAATCTCCCCATGCATGAATCAAGTGCGAGGGACATAAGGCCAAGGCAGCCCGGCCAGCATGAGGGGACAGCATGGGCCTTGCTGTGTTGGCCGTGGGGCACTGAAGGGCACCCAGGGGACATGGGGAGGATGCCCATTGACCCCACAGCCTGGTTCTTTGCAGTATTTAGGTTGGTCCCTGCTGCTTCCTATCATCCCTGGCTCCTGCTCATTCCCCAAAGCTAGAGCTCCAGCATCCCCTGCAATCATTTGAGCTTTGCAGTATCATGTCAATACTTTCCAAAAATTGTCCAGGGTCACAGGCCAGGGAAGTAAAAGAACATTATTTACAGGGCAGGGCTCCAAAGCTGGTATATCCCTGGGAAGTGTCTTGGCATAAACGCTAGTTGGATCTCAAGGCCCTGCCTTCACCCACAAATTCTCTTCTTCACCAGCATTTTGCATCTGCCTTAAAAGGCAGATGATCACCTCAATTCTTTTTGGTAACAGCCTAAATCAAAAACAACATCATTAAAATGAAACAACACAAAACTAAGCACCAATGTTCAGTTACTCCTCCTATCTCCCAAAATGGTGAGCTCAGATTTGTGGGGTGTTTAAGAGATGGGTTCTTGTTTATTTTTATTTTTAAAATAGAGACAGGGTCTTGCTCTATTGTCCCAGGCTGGCTTCTAACTCCTGACCTCAAGCAATCCTCCTACCTCAGCCTCCCAAAGTGTTGGGATTACGGGCATAACCCACCACACCCGGCCAAGAGATAGGTTCTTGACACTCAAACTGTCATTTCATTTCCCCTGACTCTCTCACCAGTATAGCTTTAGTGGTTTTAAATGTCCTAACTTATAAATAACATAGATAATATATATTTAGGTATTTTGTCACTTTTACTTTTAGGCCAACTCTCTGCAAGCTGTTGCCTCTTTTCTCAATAGCTAATTTTAATTATAATAAAGATTTTTTGAAGCCATGTCCTAAGCACTTTGTATTTTCAAGAGGGTTAAGAAGCTGCAGTGCTCATACACCTAGCAAATGGAGGAGGCAGGGTCTGAGAAAGGTTTAATCAGGGTTCTCGACTTGCCTGTAGACTCATAGACTGGTTCTGCACGAAACGTGTCACGTGCCTATTTTTTTAAGTGTGAAGGAGGTCTTTTGTAACCGGGCAGGCACAGATGCTACCAGTGTGAATTATATCCTTTGGTTCTCTGTAGAGATGAACAAGCACTTGCTTTGTCCGATGTTCAAACTCAAGTTTCTCTAAATATGACCTTTATTTTCAGTGGTGTTTTACTCTGCTTTTCAAAATAATAATTGTTTGAATGGGAAATTAATTAAGGTAACAACTTCCTCCCCTAGCAAAGTCTCCAGAAGATCCCTGTGAGCTCCTAGGAGAGCTTATACCCATGTCCAGCTAATGATCTCACTTCCATTATGCTCTTTTTGTCTCCTACTCCAGCCTTCTTCTGCTGGGCAGTGACTATTGGCCAGTGCTGTCCCCTCGGGGGGGCCCCGCTGCCCTGGGTGTGGACATGTAATCTGCCTGCTGAAACTGCTGCCGTCAGGTGGGGCCCCTTCAGCACTTACTTGCCTTTCCTTTCAGTTTTCTACATTTTCTACATATGAAACTCTCCATCTGGAATGTTTAAAAATTACAATAATAGAAACTAGAAGGAAAAGTTGATTCATATACTCTTGATTAAATTTAAATATGCTATTTATGTTTTTAAAATCTTAAGTGTTTGGAATTGTTCTGCCTCTCAGAAATGAAGTATGACCTTTTTTGTTCTTCTTGTTTCTTTTTTCCTCTCCTCTCCTCTCCTGTTCTTTTCTTTTCTTTGAGACAGGGTCTCACTGTCTCTCCCAGGCTGCAGTGCAATGGTGTCATCTCGGCTCACTGCAACCTCTGCCTCCCAGGCTCAAGCAATTCTCCTGCCTCAGTCTCCTGAGTAGCTGGGATTACAGGCGTGCACCACCATGCCCAGCTAATTTTTGTAGTTTTAGTAGACACGGGGTTTCACCATATTGGCCAGGCTGGTATTGAACACCTGACCTCAAATGCTGCACCCACCTCGGCCTCCCAAAGTGCTGGGATTATAGGTGTGAGTCACCGTGTGCAGTCTTTTTTTTTTTTTTTTCTTTTTTTGAGGCAGCTTTTAGCAGTTTACTTTGTTATACTAAAAAACAAAACTTTTTTTTAGTTGACACATAGCAGTGCACATATTTACAGAGTACATAGTGATGATGGGGTACAAACAATGTATATGAGATCATGGTAATTAGCATACCCATCATTGCAAACACTTACCATTTCTTTCTTTCTTTCTTTTTTTTTTTTTTCCATGAGACAGGGTAACTTTTTCACCCAGGCGAGAATGCAATGGTGTGATCTCAGCTCACTGCAGCCTCAATCTCCTGGGCTCAAGCAGTTCTCTCACCTCAGCCTCCTGAGTAGCTAGGACCACAGGTGTGCACCACCATGCCTGGATAATTTTTTTATAGAGACAGGGTTTCACCATGTTGCCCAGGCTGGTCTCAAACTCCTGAGCTCAAGTGATCCTCCCACCTTGGGCTCCTGAAGTGCCAGGATTACACGTGTGAGCCACCCACTGAGAGGCGAAGTCAGCTGGACTTCCTGGGTCGAGTGGGGACTTGGAGAACTTTTCTGTCTTACAAGGGGATTGTAAAATGCACTAATCAGTGCTCTGTAGCTAGCAAGAGGTTTGTAAAATGCACCAATCAGCACTCTGTAAAATGGACCAATCAGCGTTCTGTAAAATGGACCAATCAGCAGGGTTCTAAAAGTAACCAATCACAGGGAGGATTGAGAAAAGGGCATTCTGATAGGATAGAAATAGGACATAGGAGGGGACAAATAAAAGAATAAAAGTTCACCACCCCAGCTAGCAGCGGCAACCTTCTTGGGTCCCCTTCCATGCTGCGGAAGCTTTGTTCTTTCACTCTTCATAATAAATCTTGCTGCTGCTCACTCTTTGGGTCTGTGCCACCTTTAAGAGCTATAACACTCACTACGAACGTCCACGGCTTCATTCTTGAAGTCAGCAAGACCACAAACCCACCAGAAGGAACCAACTCTGGACACATCTTGGGGGCTTGTCTGGGATATAGCCATGTGGTGAGTACCATAGGACCCCTTTCACTTGCTATTCTGTCCTATTTTTCCTTATAATTTGGGGGCTAACCACCAGGCACCTGCCGGCCAGTTAAAAGCCACTAGTGCAGCTGCCGGACTAAAGACATGGGTGTCAGGCTTTCTGGGAAAGGGCTAACAACCCCCGACTCTTCGGAGTTGTGAGTGTTGGTTTGCCTAGAACCAGGTTCCACTTTTCCTGTACTTCTGGGCTGAGCCGAGGGTCAACAGAGAGGAAAGCCTTTCAGCACCAGGGTCCTGACAAAAAGTTGGTTGACCCTGCAGCCATGAGCGGAACTCTCAAAGTCATGTTGCCCAAGCGAGACTTGCCCATCTATCCTATCTATCCTGACCCTTGCCTCCTGGGTCCTAACACCTGCCAGACAAACTTCCTCCTGCCTCTCTTCTCCGAGGCTAGTCCCGCTTCTAAAAACCACTCCCTGTCTCTGGTGCTTTTCTAGTTTCTCCTATAAGAATGATTTCTAGTAAAAATTTCAGGACTCTGTTCCTTTCTTTTGGCACCCAGGCTTACCAATCAGAAAGACATAATTTTTCCCCAAAGTCCCATCGGAGGGGGGACTATCTGGAATACCATCTATCCTTTTAGGATCCCTCCTCAGACAAGCAGGCCTAACAAAGGCTATTCCCGAAGCTAAAATATGGGGAGCCTCAGAAATTATATCCTTTCTATTCATATGATGAGAAGTGAGGAGAAAAGACGTCACTCTTCCAACCCTAGAGATCCCTTCCTTCCCTCAAGGTATGGCCCTCCGCTCCATTTTGAGGCATAACATCTCTATAGGACAAGGGTAAGGTGCCAATACCAACAGGAGAAAACATTTAGGACTCTAACAGGTGTTTGAGAATGTGTTGGTAAGGGCTACTAAATCCATTTTTCTCAGTCCTCTTTGTGGTCTAAGAGGAAAGGGAAGAGTGCAGGTTTTCGAGAATGCGTTGGTAAGGGCCACTAAATCCGACCTTCCTTGGTCCTCTTTGCAGTCTAGGAGGAAAACTAGTGTTTCTGCTGCTGTGTCAGTGAGCACAACTATTCCGATCAGCAGGGTCCAGGGACTGTTGCGAGTTCTTGGGTCGGGGGGAGACAAACAAACCAAAACTGCAGGCAGTTTTTTCTTTCAGATGGGAAACACTCAGGCATCAACAGGCTCACCCTTGAAATGCATCCTAAGCCACTGGGACCAATTTGACCCAGAAACCCTGAAAAAGAGGTGTCTCATTTTTTTCTGCAGTTTGGACTAGCTCCAATATTCTCTCTCTGATGGGGAAAAATGGCCACCTGAGGGAAGTCTACAATACAATACTATCCTGCATCTTGACCTTTTCTGTAAGAGGGAAGGTAAATGGAGTGAAATACCTTATGTCCAAGCTTTCTTTTCATTGAAGGAGAATCCACAACTATGCAAAGCCTGCAATTTACATTCCACAAGAGGACCTCTCAGCTTACCCCCATATCCTAGCCTCCCTACAACTCCTCTTCCTATTAATGATGAGCCTCCTCTAATCTCCCTCACTCAGAAGGAAACAAGCAAAGAAATCTCTAAGGGACCACAAAAACCCCTGGGCTATCAGTTATGTCCCCTTCAAGCTGTAGGGGGAGGGGAATTTGGCCAACCCAGGTACATGTCCCCTTCTCCCTCTCTGATTTAACACAGATCAAGGTAGACATGCGTCGGGGGTGGCTTCCCCAGGGGAAGTTTTCAGATGATCCTCATAGGTACACAGACGTCCTACAGAGTCTAGGGCAAACCTTCAACCTCACTTGGAGAGATGGCATGCTATTGTTAGATCAAACCCTGGCCTTTAATGAAAAGAATGCGGCTTTGGCTGCAGCCCAAGAATTTGGAGATACCTGGTATCTTAGTCAAGTAAATGATAGAATGACAGCCAAAGAAAGGGACAAATTCCCTACCGGTAAGCAAGCCAACCCCAGTATGGATTCCCACTGGGACCTCAACTCAGATCATGGGGACTGGAGTCATAAACATCTGCTAACCTGTGTTCTAGAAGGACTAAGGAGAATTAGGAAAAATCCCATGAGTTATTAAATGATGTCCACCATAACTCAGGGAAAGGAAGAAAATCCTACCACCTTCCTCAAGCGGTTACAGGAGGCCTTAAGAAAATATACTCCCGTCACCCGACTCACTCGAGGGTCAATTAATCCTAAAAGATAAGTTTATTACCCAATCAGCTGCAGATATCAGGAGAAAGTTCCAAAAGCAAGCCCTGGGCCCTGAACAAAATCTGGAGGCATTATTAAACTTGGCAACCTTGATGTTCTATAATAGGGACCAAGAGGAACAGGCCAAAAAGGAAAAGCGAGATCAGAGAAAGGCTTAAGGTTACATCCTTAGTCATGGCCTTCAGACAAACAAACCTTGGTGGTTCATAGAGGACAGAAAATGGAGCCGGTCAATAACCCAGTGGGGCTGGTTATCAGTGTGGTTTGCAAGGACACCTTTAAAAAGATCGTCCAATAAGAAACAAGCCACCCCCTCACCCATGTCCACTATGCCGAGGCAATCACTGGAAGGCACACTGCCGCAGAGGACAAACGTTCTCTGGGTCAGAAGCCCCCAACCAGATGATCCAACAACAGGACTGAGGGTGCCCAGGGAAAGCACCAGCTCATGTCATCACCCTTACTGAGCCCCGAGTACGTTTAACCATTGAGGGCCAGGAAACTGACTTCCTCCTGGACACTGGTGTGGCCTTCTCAGTGTTAATCTCCTGTCCTGGATGACTGTCCTCAAGGTCCGTTACCATTCGAGAAATCCTGGGACAGCCTGTAACCAGGTATTTCTCCCACCTCCTCAGTTGTAATTGGGAGACTTTGCTCTTTTCACATGCTTTTCTTGTTATGCCTGAAAGTCCCACACCCTGATTAGGGAGGGACATATTTGCCAAAGCTGGAGCTATTAGCTACATGAATATGGAGAACAAGTTACCCATCTGTTGTCCCCTACTTGAGGAGGGAATCAACCCTGAAGTCTGGGCATTGGAGGGACAATATGGAGGGGCAAAAATGCCCGCCCAGTCCAAATCAGGCTAAAAGACCCCACCACTTTTCCTCATCAAAGGCAGTATCCCTTAAGGCCTGAAGCTCATAAAGGATTACAGGACATTGTTAGACATTTAAAAGCTCAAGGCTTAGTAAGAAAATGCAGCGGTCCCTGCAACACCCCAATTCTAGGAGTACAAAAACCGAATGGTCAATGGAGACTAGTGCAAGATCTTAGACTCATCAATGAGGCAGTAATTCCTCTATATCCAGCTGTACCTAACCCCTATACCCTGCTCTCTCAAACACCAGGGGAAGCAGAATGGTTCACTCTTCTGGACCTCAAGGATGCCTTCTTCTGCATTCCCCTGCACTCTGACTCCCAGTTCCTCTTTGCCTTTGAGGATCCCACAGACCACACGTTCCAACTGATGTGGACGGTCTTGCCCCAAGGGTTTAAAATAGCCATCATCGTTTGGTGGCCCAAGATCTAGGCCACTTCTTAAGTCCATTCACTCTGGTCCTTCAGTATGTGGATGATTTACTTTTGGCTACCAGTTCAGAAGCCTCATGCCAGCAGGCTACTCTAGATCTCTTGAACTTCCTAGCTAACTAAGGGTACAAGGCATCTAAATCGAAGGCCCAGCTCTGCCTACAACAAGTCAAATATCTAGGCATAATCTTAGCCAGAGGGAATGAGGGCCCTCAGCAAGAAACGAATACAGCCTATGTTGGCTTATCCTCACCCTAAGACATTAAAACACTTGTGGGGATTCCTTGGAATCACTGGCTTTTGGCAACTGTGGATTCCTGGATACGGCGAGATGGCCGGGACCCTCTATACTCCTTGATTAGAGAGTCAAGGAGACCCAGAGGGCAAATACTCATCTAGTAGAATGGGAACCAGAGGCAGTAACAGCCTTCAAAACCTTAAAGCAGGCCCTAGTACAAGCTCCAGCCTTAAGCCTTCCCACAGGACAAAACTTCTCTTTATATGTCACAGAGAGAGTGGGAATAGCTTTGGAGTCCTTACTCAAACTCATGGGACAACCCCACAGCCAGTGGCACACCTAAGTAAGGAAATCAATGTAGTAGCAAAAGGCTGGCCTCACTGTTTATAGGTAGTTGCAGCAGTGGCCATCTTAGTGTCAGAAGCTATCAAAATAATACAAGGAAGGATCTCACTGTCTGAACTACTCATGATGTAAATGGCATACTAGGTGCCAAAGGAAGTTTATGGCTATCAGACAACCCACCTGCTCAGATATCAGGTGCTACTCCTTGAGGGACTGGTGCTTCAAATACGCACATGTGCCACCCTCAACCCTACCACTTTTCTCCCAGAGGATAGAGAACCAATTGAACATGACTGCCAACAAATTGTTGCCCAGACTTAAGCCACCAAGAGGATATCTTAGAAGCCCCCTTAGCTAATCCTGTCCTTAACCTATATACTGATGGAAGTTCATTTGTGGAGAATGGCATATGAAGGGCAGGTTATGCGATAGTTAGTGATGTAACAGTACTTGAAAGTAAGCCTCTTCCCCCAGGGACCAGTGCCCAGTTAGCAGAACTAGTGGCACTTACCCGAGCCTTAGAACTGGGAAAGGGAAAAAGAATAAATGTGTATACAGATAGCAAGTATGTTTATCTAATCCTACATTCCCATGCTGCAATATGGAAAGAAAGGGAGTTCCTAGCCTCTGGGAGAACCCCCATGAAATACCACAAGGAAATCATGAAGTTATTTCACGCAATGCAAAAATGCAAGGAGGTGGCAGTCTTACACTGCTGAAGCCATCAAAGAGAGAGAGGAAGAGACAGAGCGACAAAGAGGAGAGAGAGAAAGAGAGGAAGAGACAGAGAGACAAAGAGGGAGTCAAAGAGAAAGAGAGAGATAGAAGTAGTAAAGAAAAAACAGTGTACCCTATTCCTTTAAAAGCCAGGGTAAATTTAAAACCTATAATTGATAACTGAAGGTCTTCTAGGTAACCCTATAACACTCCAATACTACCTTGTTGTCAGTGTAAACAAGGGCGTAGCCTGAAAGCACTGAGGCCCACTGATAACCCAGATAGTGTTTCTATCAAAAATCCTTAAGCCAGTAACCCACAGATGGCCCAAATGCATTCAATCTGTAGCACCAACTGCTTTGCTAACAGAAGAAAGTAGGAAAATAACTTTTAGAGGTAACATCATTGTAAGCACACCTCACCAGGTTAAAACTATCCTAAGTCCAGGAAAAAAAAAAAAAAGGTAGCTTCTAACTCAAAAATCTTAAAGTATAGGGCTATTCTGTTAGAAAAAGATGATTTAACCCAGCAGGTTTCCTAACAGGGGATGTAAATCTTAATTAATTACCATAGAAAGGTCTGACCAGATCTAGGAGGAACTCCCTTCAGGACAGGACAATAGATGGTTCCTCCCAGGTGATTAAAGGAAAAAGACACAATGGGTGTTCAGTAAGTGATAAGGAAACTCTTGTAGAAGCAGAGTTAGGAAAATTGCCTAATAGTTGGTCTGCTCAAATGTGCAGCTGTTTGCACTCAGCCAAACCTTAAAGTACTTACAGAATTAGGAAGAAGCCATCCATACCAAGTCTAAGTTAATACGGACTGAACGAGGTCATATTAATAGCAAAGAATAATTGAAACCCAAACTTACAAGGTTTTCAACAAAAGTAAAGTTTGCTAAAAGTTAACTGTGTAACATGTATTATCCTAACTTCCAATCATGTGGAAATCAGACCCTATCAGTGCTCCTCAAAGCCCAAGTCTGTCAGCGCAGGGCCATACAACTAATACCCCTACTTATAGGGTTAGGAATGGCTACTGCTGCAGGAACCGGAATAGAGGTTTGTCCACTTCACTATCCTACTACCACACACTCTCAAAGGATTTCTCAAACAGTTTGTGAGAAATAACAAAATCTATCCTTACTCTACAATCCCAAATAGACTCTTTGGCAGCAGTGACTCTCCAAAACCGTCGAGGCCTAGACCTCCTCTCTGGTGAGAAAGGAGGACTTTGCACCTTCTTAGGGAAAGATTGTTGCTCTTACACTAACCAGTCAGGGATAGTACGAGATGCCACCTGGCATTTACAGGAAAAGGCTTCTGAAATCAGACAATGCCTTTCAAACTCTTATACCAACCTCTGGAGTAAGGGGACATGGCTTCTCCCCTTTCTAGGTCCCGTGACAGCCATCTTGCTGTTACTCGCCTTTGGGCCCTGTGTTTTTAATCTCCTTGTCAAATTTGTTTCCTCCAGGATCTATACTATCAAGCTACAGATGGTCTTACAAATGGAACCCCAAATGAGCTCAACTCATAACTTCTACCGAGGACCCCTGGACCAACCCACTGGCCCTTTGGCCTACAGAGTTCCCCTCTGGAGGACACTACAACTGCAGGGCCCCTTCTTCACCCCTATCCAGCAGGAAGTAACTAGAGCAGTTGCCGCCCAATTCCCAATAGCAGTTGGGGTGTCCTGTTTAGATGGGGGATTGAGAGGTGAAGCCAGCTGGACTGGGTCAAGTGGGGACCTGGAGAACTTTTCTGTCCTATAAGGGGATTGTAAAATGCACCAATCAGTGCTCTGTAGCTAGCAAGAGGTTTGTAAAATGCACCAATCAACACTCTGTAAAAATGCACCAATCAGAGCTTTGTGGCTAGCAAGAAGTTTGTAAAATGGACCAATCAGCACTCTGTATAATGGACCAATCAGTGCTCTGTAAAATGGACCAATCAGCAGGATTCTAAAAGTAACCAATCGTGGGGAGGATTGAGAAAGGGGCATTCTGATAGGACAGAAACAGAACATGGGAGGTGACAAATAAGGGAATAAAAGCTGACCACCCCAGCCAGCAGTGGCAACCTGCTGAGGTCCCCTTCCATGCTGTGGAAGCTTTGTTCTTTTGCTCTTTATGTTAAATCTTGCTGCTGCTCACTCTTAGGGTCCGTGCCACCTTTAAGTGCTGTTAACACTCACCGCGAAGGTCTGCAGCTTCATTCTTGAAGTCAGCAAGACCATGAACCCACTGGAAAGAACCAACTCCGGACCCATCACCAGCTATCATTTATTTGTATTGGGAACATTCAATATCCTCCTTCTAGCTATTTGAAACTGTATAACATATTGTTAAGCATAGAACACTAGAATTTATTCCTATCTAGCTGTAATTTTGTATCCTTTAACAAAAAGAATATTTTTTTTAAAGGATCTCTCTTGTGTAAAAGGATCTCTTCCTATCTCCTCCCTCTCCCTAAACTTCCCAGCTTCTAGTACCTTTTACTTCTGTGAAATCCACTTTTTTAACTTCTGCATATGAGTGAGAACGTGTGGTGTTTAACTTCCTGTTCCTGGCTTATATCATGTAACATAATGTCCTCCAGTTCCATCTGTGTTGCCACAGATGACAGGATTTCATTCCTTGTTAGGGCTGAATAGTATTTCATTGTGTATAGGTACCATATTTTCTTTCTCCATTCATTGGTTGATGGACGCTTGGGTTGATTCCTTATCTTGGCTATTGTGAATAGTTCTGTGATAAACATGGGGGTGCAGATGTCTCTTAGAAGTGCGACCCTTTCTGTTCCAGCAAATGAATTCAATCAATTTTGGAAAGTTTCTCTTTTCTCTCTGGATGTCACTGGGTTTTTAAAAATCAACATACTTGTACAGAATCTACTTTGAAGTTTGTAAATGAGCACCAACCAGCTCACCAAGGCAAGCAGAGTGGACAGGTTATTACAGATTTTGTGTTTTCCTATTAGATGGACTAAGTTCTTTATATAGTAAGCTATTCATTCTTTGCCATCTGGTGGCAACTATTTTTCCCTGATATGTTCAATTTTAGTACTTTAAAACTTTTTTCTTTTTTTCTTTTTTAGCACTTATGCCAATTTAAATGAATTATTTGTATGAGTCATGGTTCAATGTTTGTATAATACATAAACTTCTTACCATCTCTATGTCCACCATGAACACCTAGTGACTGCCACATCTCACCTGGCCTCTATCAGCAGCCAGCTCCCCGGGACTCCCTGCCTCCCCTCCCATCCCTCCTAGTTCCTTCTCCTCACAGCAGCCAGAAGGAACCTGTTAACTACAAAATTGTGTTCGTGACACTGTCTTCTTCAGAGACCTGTAAAGGGCCGGGCATGGGGGCTCACACCTGTAATCCCAGCACTTTGGGAAGCTGAGGCAGGCGGATCACGAGGTCAGGAGATCGAGACCATCCTGGCTAACATGATGAAACCCCGTCTCTACTAAAAATACAAAAAATTAGCGGGCCATGGTGGCGGCCACCTGTAGTCCCAGCTACTCGGGAGGCTGAGGCAGGAGAATGGTGTGAACTTAGGAGGCAGAGCTTGCAGTGAGCTGACATTGCACCACTGCACTCCAGCCTGGGTGACAGAGCGAGACTCCATCTCAAAAACAAAACAAAACAAAACAAACAAACAAAAGCTGTAAAGACTTCCCTCCTGTCATCTTCCCCCAACCAAGCCTTGCGAGTCCTTCTGGATTGGGTCCCTGGCTCTAAGTGTACAGGAAGCAAATTGGTTTCTATATTTTGATCTTGTATCCAGGAAGGTTGGTGAGCACATATCTTACTTCTAATAGTTTTTCTGTAGATTCCCTCTGAATGCCTGTCATGGGCATATCATCTGACAATAATGCCAGTTTTGTTTCTTCTTTTCAAATCTTTATATCTTTTATTTCTATTTTTACCTTACTGGGTAGAACTTCTCTAATAATATTGAATAGAAGCAATGATAGCTGGCTTTCTTGTCTTGTTCCTAACTTAAAGAGCATGCTTTAAACTTTTCACCATTAAATATGTTTGCTGCAGGTTTTTGTTAGACATACTTTATAAGAAGAAGGAATTTTCCTTTTACTGTATTTTGCGGAGAGATTTTTACAATTATCAATGCATATTGAAGGATAATGAAATCAGCCTTGCCCTGTCAGATATTAATATATTAAAAAGTTATAATAAAGATTGTGGCAGTAGTACCAGGATAGATAGAACAATGACAGATTAATACACAGTCTAAAACTAGATGCAAACATACACAAGAACTTAGATGATTTATTCTGGCTCCCTTTGTTTTATATTGTTATGTTTTCCTCTTGATTGTCTTTCTTTATTTTCTAGACTAGATCTCTTTCTAAAAATCACCCAGGTTGGAGTGTAGTGGTACAATCATGGCTCACTGCAGCCTCGACCTCTCAACCTCCTGAGCTCAAGGGATCCTCCTGCCTCAGCCTCCAGAGTAGCTGAAACTACAGATGCATACCACTATGCCTAGCTAATATTTTTATTTTCTGTAAAGACATGCTCTCATTATGGTGCCCAAGACTAGTCTATGATGCCCAGGCTGGCCTCCCATCTTGGCCTCTCAAAGTGGTAGGATTACAGGTGTGGGCCACTGCACCCAACGTTACTCTCTGTTTCTACAAGTTCAACTTTTAAAAATCCCACATATAAGTGAAACCATATAGTATTTATATTTTTGTGTCTGATCTACTTTGTTTAGCATAGTGTCTTCCAGTTTCATTTATATTGTTGCAAATGGCAGGATTTCCTTTTTTAAAAAAAGGTGGAATAGTGCATTGCATGTGCACACGCACACACATACACCACATTTTCTTTATCCATTCATCTATTCATGGACACTTAGGTTGATCTCATATCTTGGCTACTGGGAATATGGAGTGATTTCATTTCCTTTGGATATATGCCAAGAAGTGGGAATGCTGGATCATATGGTAGTTCTATTATTAATTTTTTGAAGAGCCTCCATACTGTTTTCCACAGTGACTGTACCAATTTACATTCCCACCAATGGTGCACAAAAGTTCCCTTTTCTGTACATCCTCAACAACACTTGTTATCTTTTGGCTTTCTTATAACAGCCATTCTAACAGGTGTGCAATGATCTCTCACTGTGCTTTTGATTAGCATTTCCCTGATGATTAGTGATGTTGAGCACCTTTTTATAAATCTGCTGGCCACTTATATAATTCTTCTTTGGAAAAATATCTATTCAGGTCCTTTGCTTATTTTAAAATGCAAACCTTTTAAATAAAAGATTATTTGGTTTTGTCCTATTGAGTTGTGTGTGTTCCTTATGTATTTTGGATATTAACCCCCTCTTATCAAATACATACTTTGCAAATATTTTCTCCCGCTCCATAAGTTGTCTCTTTACTGTGCTGTTTTCTTTGCCGTGCAGAAAGTTTTCAGCTTGATGGAATCCAATTTGTCTATTTTTGCCTATACTTTTGAGCTTATATGCAAAAAATTCTGCTTACACCACTGTCAAGAAACTTTTCCCCTAAGTTTTCTTCTATTAGTTTTACAGTGTCAGGCTTTACATTTAAGTCTTTAATATATTTTGAGTTGATTTTTTAATATGGTATGAGATAAGGGTATAATTTTATTCTTCTGCATGTGGATATTCAGATTGTTTTCCCAACACCATTTATTGAAGAGACTATCCTTTTTCCATTGTGTTTTCTTGGTGCCTCTCTTGAAAACTACTTGACAATATATGTATGGGTTTCTTTCTGGGCTCTGTATTCTGTTCCATTGGTCTATGTGTCTGTTTTTATGCCAGCACCATACTGCTTTGATTATGGGACATCTTTCCATTTATTTTTACCTCATTCAATTTCTTTCGTCAGAGTCTTACAGTTTCAGTATACAGATCTTTCACCTCCTTGGTTAAATACATGTCTGGCTATGCGGCTCATATCTGTAATCCAAGCACTTTGGGAGCACTTTGGGAGGCCAAGGTGGGAGGATTGCTTGAGATCAAGAGTTCAAGATCAGCCTGGGCAACAGAGTGAGACCCTGTCTCTACAAAAAAAATTTTTTTAATTAGCTGGGTGTGGTGGCATACACCTGTAGTCTCAGCTACTTGGGAGGTTGAAGTGGGAGGATCACTTGAGTCCAGGAGTTTGAGGCTGCAGTGCCACTTTACTACAGCCTAAGTGACAAAGCAAGACACTGTCTCTAAATAAATAAATATACAAATAAATAAGTAAATATATAAATATATAAGTAGATTTACTCCTATGTAATTTTTTGGTGCTATTATAAATGAGACTGTTTCTTAATTTCTTTTTTAGATAGTTAAATGAGATTGTATATGAGATTTTGGTGCTATTGTAAATGAGATTGTTTCTTAATTACTTTTTTAGACAGTTAAGTGTTAGTGTGTAGAAATGCAACTGGTTTTTGTATGTTGATTTTATATACTGCAACTTTATCAAATTTGTTTATTATTTCTAGGAGTTTTTTGGTAGAGTCTTTAGGGTTTGCTATACATAAGATCACATCATCTGCATAGTGAGTGCTGGGCTACCCTAGCTATACCTGGGCCCTGCCAAGAGGCCCACCTCTTCCTTGTCCCCCTAGAATACAAAAGGAATCAGTACAGCTGAGTGGCTGGGAGAGGCTGCAATCAGGTAAGAGAAGAAGGACTTACAGCAATGAGGGCTTGAAACTTGACAAAGGGCCTTAAATTATACTAACCACTTCTGGGACTCCATCAGGGGTCCTCTTGAGATGCCTCTCTGGAGGCTCCCTCCTTCCAAACTGGCCCACAAGTGCCCCCAATGCTCTGAGTGAATCACCTTTCTCTCTTGACCGTGGTCAGTTCTCCATGTGTGCCCCCAAGACAGCAGATGTGAGCCTTTGCAGACAGCTAGACTCTGCGGGATTGGGAGAAGAAACACAAAAGTGAAAAGAAAATTATAGATCAACATCCATGGTGAACATAGGGACAAAAATTCTCAACGAAATAACAGAAAACTAAATTCAACAGCACATTAAAATGGTTGTGTACACCATGATCAAGTGGGATTTACCCCTGGGATGCAAGGATGGTTCAATATATGTAAACCAATAAATGTGATACACAGCATTAACAGAATAAAGGATAAAAACCAAATGGTCACCTCAGCAGATGAAGCAAAAGCATTTGACAAAATTCAACATCCTTTCATGATAAAAATTCTCACCAAATTAGGTATATAAAGAATGTGCCTCAACTCAATAAAGGCCATATATGACAAGCTCACATCTTATTCAACAGTGAGAACCTGAAGCTTTTTCTCTAAGATCAGAAACAAGACAAAGATGCCCATTCTCACCACTTCTAGTCATCATAATACTGAAAGTCCCAGCCAGAGCCACAAAAAGAAATTAGGCCACAAAAAGAAATAAAAGGCATCCAGATCAGAAAGGAAGATGTAACCCATTCACTGTTACAGGGTTATTCAATTGCCACTCATTTACAGAACTTTATTCACTGGGAATGTATTCCTGAAATTCAATATGCACAAAAGTTACAGGCTTACACATGAAGAAGGCCAATTGAAATGATGATGATGATAAGGATTAGCAATGATAATGGCAATATTTATTAAGCAAATAAGTTAATTAAGAAAATATAATAAGCAAATTAAGAAAATATAATAAAGTCCCTAGCTAACTCATAGGCATTGGAATCAGTAACCCCTCAAGCAAAAAGTTGCCGTGTCTATTTTCAGTGCTTCAGTAGGGGTAAGCATTCCTTGCATATATCAGATCTTGTCTTGGTACCTACAGTCTTGACTGAGCCACCTGAGGGTTCAACTCCTAGAACTTGAATCTGTCTAGTAAGTCTGGTTGTACGATGCAACAGTTGAAGAGACACACTTGTCAATAACAACACCACCAACAACAAAGAATTTAAAACCACCACAAAGAGTTTTCAGTAATAGTTGTGGAAAATTAAAGATACTTGTGATGTAGGAAACAGAAGGTTTTAAAAATCTACTGTTGTATCCAAAATAGTTTAGTTACCATATATCCTTACTAACAAGAAGTTAAAGTAAAACAAGAGAAAGTGTTGAATATAATGCAGACTTCTGCTAAATATTCAACCAGCCTATACGATACATCTCTTTTTTTCCCACATATTTTTTTAAAGAGGAGAGCTCAGGGTCAGGTAGACCAGAGGGTAAATTTAGCTCAAGAGTCTTGGGCAGGCACAAGCTTCAAGCATGCTGGGCTCTCAGCAGCAGACTGGTTTGCAATGGGCAGAGATGTTACAGGGAAACTATCCCAGGTCAAGGTTCAGTATGTGTAACAACCCCAGGATTTATCTGGGCTTGTACTGGCATCAAAGATGGTCCAGCTCAGCTGGTAGAGGATGACAACAGAACCATGGCCATGCTAGTCCATAAATGGTGCTGGGAAAATCAGTTCACCATTTGCAGAATGAAACTGGACCCATATCTCTCACTATATAGAAAAAGTAACTCAAGATGGATTAAAGACTTAAGTGTAAGACATGAAACTATAAAAATCTTGGAAGAAAACCTAGGAAATGCTCAGAATTCTGGACACTGGCCTGGACAAAGGATTCATGATCAAGTCCTCAAAAACAAACACGACAAAAACAAAAATTGGCAATTGGGAACTAATAACACTGAAGAGCTTCTGCACAGCAAAAGAAACTATCAACAGAGTAAACAGACAACCTACAGAATGGGAGTAAATATTTGCAGACTATTCATCTGACAAAGGATTACTCTGCATAATCTATAAGGAAATTAAATCAACAAGAAAAAATCAACCCCATTATAAAGTGGGCAAAGGACATGAACAAACATTTTTCAAAAGAAACATACATGCAGCCAACAAGCATATGAAAAATTGTTCAACCTTACTAATCATCAGAGAAATGCAAATCAAAACCACAATGAAATACCATTGCACAGCAGTCAAAATAGCTATTATTAAAAGATCAAAAAATAACAGATGTTGGTAAGGTTGCAGAGAAAAAGGAAGGCTTTATAGACTGTTGGTGGGAATGTAAATTAGTTCAGCCATTGTAGAAAACAGCTTGGAGATTTCTCAAAGAACTAAAAATAGAATTACCATTGATACTCAGCAATCCAATTACTGGGTATATAGCCAAAAATAAATAATTCTGCCAAAAAGACACCTGCATTCATATGTTTGTTGCAGCACCTTTCACAATAGCAAAGACATGGCATCAATCTAGATGCCCATTTATGATAGACTGGATAAAGAAAATGTAGTACATACATGCCATGGAATACTACATAGCCATAAAAAAGAATGAAATAATGTTCTTTGCAGTAACGTGGATGGAGCTGGAGGCCATTATCCTAAGCAAATTAATGCAGGAAAGAAAACCAAATACTGCATGTTCTCACTTATAAGTGAAAGCTAAACACTGTGTACACACAGACATAAAGATGGGAACAATAAGTACTGGGGGCACCAAAAAAGGGACAGAGGGAGGGAGGAGAAAAAGGGTTGAAAAACTACCTATTGGGTACTATGTTCACTATTTGGATGACAGGTTCAATAGAAACTCAAACCTCAGCATCACACAATATATCCATGTAACAAACCTATACATGTACTCCCTGAACTTAAAATAAATAAATAAACACATTTTTAAAAAGATTCATGGCAGTGTCATGGTTGCTAGTGGTATATATGTGGTTAAGAAGAAAAACCTTAGCCATCTCCTGTGGGACATAATCTTTGAGGAAGAGTGTCTGGCAAGGGGTAGGCCGAGTATCAGAGCCTTGAACAACTGACTTGAAGTTCAGGGAAGGCACAAGTTCTTGTACAAATAAGAAGACCAAGAGGAAAGCCTAGTGAACACAGCAAGATTAGGAGGAGGCATGTGCATGCTCAGAGTGCCCAAATACTGTGTAGGTTTTCTTGTAGAAGATTCATCCTCTATCTTGGCAGCAGATGGATAAATCGACTCAATATGGCAGCCTCACTGGGATTGACTGGTGAATTCAGTGGTGTTTCTTTAGCCTGTAGATAAAGGTCCTCATTGACTTGAGTGGGACTAAACCATTCTGGCTATAACAGATTTTACCTCTTTCAGGGTTGAAAAAGTGTTGGAGTAGGATAGGAATTCTATTGTAATGAATGAAGAACATACAGTTGAGGTACTACTATCTGTAGAAAGTCTTAGGGAAAAATTTGGTTGCATGACTGCAGCCCACAAGGTGGTTTATCCAGCTCACTAGACTTAAATGGAGCACTATGCGGTCTACGCCAGGGCCATGCTGTTTGATATGATCCTCAGTGACCTGGAAAACGACACCCTGACTTCCCTGCTAATGATCTGAGACCTGGGCATTCTTTTGCTTTCTTGCAGCCAGCTTTCTATAAAGCAGGGATTTCATTTGTCTCTTGTTAACAATACCAATATGTTATAAATGTAAAGAAGACATTCTCATAAAAATGTGTTGTATGTAAGCATTTATGCATAAAAACAAAATCTATGTCATGGAGGAAAGTGAAAGATTTGTTAAGGTCTGTTCATTAGCACTTCACAACTACAGACCAGGTGCAGTGACTCACACCTGTAATCCCAGCACTTTGGGAGGCTGAGACGGGTGGATCACCTGAGGTCAGGAGTTCGAGACCAGCCTGGCCAACATGGTGAAACCCCGTCTCTGCTAAATACACAAAAATTAGCCGGGCGTGGTGGCACACACCTGTAGTCCCAGCTACTTAGGAGGCTGAGGCAGGAGAATCGCTTGAACTTGGGAGTCAGAGGTTGCAGTGAGCCGAGATTGCGCTACTATACTCCAGCCTGGGTGACAGAGCAAGACTTCATCTCAAAACAAAGAAAAAGAAAAAAGAAAAACTTCACAACTGCAGTCATTCATTGCTTAACGATGGGGATACATTCTGAAAAATATGTCTTCAGGAGATTTTGTCATTGTGCAAACACTCAGAATGTGCTTAAAATGAACCTAGATGGTCTAGCCTAC
This sequence comes from Theropithecus gelada, assembly GCF_003255815.1. Lineage (NCBI taxonomy): Eukaryota > Metazoa > Chordata > Mammalia > Primates > Cercopithecidae > Theropithecus > Theropithecus gelada. The sequence continues at coordinate 27,700,669 of NC_037677.1, read as the reverse complement.
TACACACCTAGGCTACATAGTATAGCCTATTGCTCTTAGGCTACAAACTTGCACAGCAAGTTCCTATACTCAGTATTGTAGGCAGCTGTAACACAGTGGTATTTGTGTACCTAAACATATATCTAAACATAGGAAAGGTACAGTAAAAATATGGTATTATAATCTTGTGGGACCAGCATCATACATGCAGTCCATCATTGACGAAAACATTGTTGTGTGGCACACAGCTATTCATAAAAATAATCTCTGTAACTCCATCCTGTTTCCCCAGCATCAGAATCATATCTCCCATTTGGTGACTTCAGGTGCAGCCAAACAAAACTCATGACCTTTCCCCATAAATACATTGCCCTTTCCCATCTCACATCACCTCATCCTCCTCTTCACTCAGGCTGGACCATTCCTCTCTTTGTCAACCTACATGAATGGTCATTTCATTCCAAAATTTTCAGTAAAACTCAGTTTTCTTATGAAGCTGATCCTACCTATCTTCTCCCATATACCACCACACTTCGTGTATTTTAGTCCATTGAAATACAAACTGCAAGTGTGGAGAATGGAGAGATGGCTTATTAGAGAAGGTAGAATTTGAATTGACTTAAGATGAGTAACATTGTAATACGTGTATCTGGGGGAAAGGGCATTCCTGTCATCATCACCACCATCATCATCATTGTCATCACCATCATCATCACATATTCATCATAGCTAGTTTTTATTCTATGCTCACTACAAGCCAAACACTGTTTTTAAACATTCCATATGCCTTATTTCACTTAATTTTCATAGCAACATTATCAGATAAACATTATCATTAGCCCCATTTTTTTTTTTTTTTTGAGACAGAGTCTCACTCTGTTGCCCAGACTGGAATGCAGCAGCATAATCTTGACTCACTGCAGTTCAACCTCCTGATCTCAAGCAATACTCCCATCTCAGCCTCCCGAGTAGCTGGGACTACAGGTGTACACCACTATGCTGGCTAATTTTTAAAATTTTTGTAGGAGACAAGCTGTCACTAGTTGCCCAGGCTGGTCTTGAATTCCTGGGCTCAAGGGATCCTCCCGCCTTGGCCTCCTAAACTGCTAGGGTTACAGGCGTGAGCCATTCTGCCCAGTCAAAGGACCATTTTTTGGATGAATACACTGAGGCACTGATAGATTAAGAGACTTATCTAAGATTGCTCAACCAGTAAGCAGTGGAACAAAGTCTGTCATACAGAGGCTGTGCTTGCAACCACTAAGTGGCACTGCATGAAGATTTGATTAAGCAAACCATAGCAGAAAGGGGAGATGGGCAGGGTTTGAAGAGAAGTCATAGGTTAATATGACTAGATGCTAATAGGTTAATATGACTAGATGTTAATATGACCAGATGCTAATAAGGGTGATTCTATCTCTGGAGAGATAGAATCAGGCTAAGTTACAGAAGGCTTTGAATTCTTTCACCAAATTTGCTTTTATAGGAGTTACTGTGTGGAGTGTAGAGAGCTGCAAAGGATTTTTTTCCTCAGACAAATGTTATACAATCTGGCTTTAAGTAGGTAAGTTTGGGAGCAGTGAATAGAATCCACAGATAATGGAAATTCACCAGAAATCAGCAGTTTTCTTCTTTCTTTTATACTGTATTTAGCTAGTGAAGAACTTGGCATCCAGTTTAATTTGACTCAAATGCAGACATTTGAAATGATGTTTTCTGGCACCCCCAACAAACAAGAAGAAATAAGAATTCAGGTTATTTTGCATTGTTTTGTTTTTTGCGACAGGGTCTCACTCTGTCGCCCAAGATGGAGTGCAGTGGCACCATCATGGCTCACTGCAGCCTCTACCTTTTGGCTCAGGTGATCCTCCCACCTCAGCCTCCCGAGTAGTTGGGACTACAGCGGTGCACTACCACACCCAGCTAATTTTTGTATTTTTTTTAATAGAGATGGGGTCTTGCTGTGTTGCCAAGGCTGCTTTTGAACTCCCGGTCTCAAGCAATCCTCCCACCTCAGCCTCCCAAAGTTTTGGGATTACAAGCGAAAGCTACCATGCCCAGCCAAGAATTAAGTTCTTTGTGGACCAGTAAGTATATAAAAATAGTGACTCTTGCTAATTTATGAAATTATTATTGTCCACATCTCCTTTTTCCATGACATACATACACTGGCTCCTCTAATTACTGGATATGTTTATCAGATGCATCTTTATTAAGTTAAAAAAAAAAAAACAGAATGTTTTGTTTGCATAAATCTTTCCTCTTCATTGCAGGCAGGCTGCAATTAGCAGCCAAGGCAATATTGAAAGGGGCTTAGAAAGAACAATCAAAGATGTGTGAATTATGTGTATGAACTAAGCCTAATTAAATCTCTTTGCTGAGAGGAATGGAAGAACTAACAGTTACTCACACTTTTCAGCTGCTCACAGCCAGCTTCCACAAGTGGAATCCTCTGAAGCAAAACTGCAAAAGGCAGAAATTCCGCTCTGGACAAACTTTGCTGAAGTTCAACTCTGCATAGTTTCCAACCCTTGTTTGTGGTATAGCTATCTCAGTAAAACTTGATTGTTTGTGGTTAACTAACCTAACACATTAAATTACTGAGTTGTTTAATAAGATACAATTTGGTTAATATTTTGGTAGCAAATCAAAGAGTATATCCTATATATGTGTTATATTGATTTCTCTTTTCCTTTAAAATAAAATGTATTTGTCCACAGAACCTCCAACTATTCCAAATATGAGTTCTTTTTCAGAATTCTAAATTCTCTGTTTGCTTGATTCAGGAAGTCTCTGTGTTTTTTACCTCAGGGGAACATTTTTCAGCGAATGCAATTGAGTGTTCATACCAAGAGCTTATGCTTAGAATCTGGCATTTCTCCGGGAATCACTGACCTTGTGCTACTGCCTTAACAGCAGACCAAGTATTGTTTTCTAGGCCCAAATTACTTCATTTTCCACTATGGCTTAGAAGCATGAGCCTCAATCCAGCTCTTGCCTGTGCTTCTTGAGGAGGATTTTGGTTTTTCTTTGTAGGTGGCTCTGTCCAGGCTAAGATGGGACAGCTCTCATCTAAGGGACCTACTGCTCTAGCCTATCCACTTTTATAACAGAAAGGCAGACCGGACATTCAGAAATGTTATTAGTACTATAAATATGTCTTGAATCAGCTGTCGTTTCTGTAAAGCTGTTGCCAGAGTGTAGAGTCTTGAATTACCTATCCAGATACTACTTTTGCCAATGCTTCTTTCCTACTTCCCAGATTTCCTTCCTAGTGGAACAATCCCAATAACATAACATTCTGGCTTCTCTCTGCTCTAGGGAGCTAAACTGACTGGGGAATTTGGAAGGAGAAACTAGGTATACATAGGGAGACTCCCCTGCTTTCACTTGGTAGAAGTGAGACTGTTCTCTGCTTCTCCTGGACCCTTTGTGGGAGGACTTCTGTGGTCCTGGGCTGCCTGGCACCATGTGGATTTGTCACTCCGTTTCTGAGGTTCAGTAGTGGGGAGTTCACTTGCCCACACTTAAAGGTCACATTTTCCAAAATCAGCCTTTTGAAAATGAAAGTGGTATTTATGTCTTTCATCTGCTGACTGATACGTTTCTTCTGTTTTTGTTTTTTAGAGATGAAGTCTTGCTCTGTTACCCAGGTTGGAGTGCAGTGGTGTGATCACAGCTCACTGCCTTGATCTTCTGGGCTCAAGCAGTCCTTCCACCTCAACCTTTTAACTAGCTGGGACGACGGGTGTGTGACAACATCTCGTTAATTTATTTTTTGTAGAGACAGCAACTCATTATATTGTGCAGTCTGGTCTTGAACTCCTGGATTCAAGGGATCCTCTTGCCTTGGCCTCCCAAAGTGGTGGCATTACAGGAATGAGCCACTGTGTCTGGCCTGTTTTATTTTTCAATCAATTCAGAATGTGATTGGTAAAGAGGAGTGTCATTTATTGGGCCCCATATAACACCCAACAACTACTAAAGTGGTACTGAGAAAAGCCATATTTAATAAAGACAGATTCCCAAGACATTCACGCATTCCTTAAAGTTGTAAAAATTCTAGCCTAGTGTCACATTATATTGACAATATATATCTAGAGCAAGTTAATGTCAGCCCTCTCAGAATTGCCTTCACTGAGTCGAACATTAACGTCGACTTTTTACTGGAAGTCACTATGAAAAAGAGCTAAATAATTAACATATGTTTCTGCTGACTGTTAATGACAACATTGTCTGTTATATGTCTGTTACTCAATGCTCCTCTTATTTATTCCATGTGGCAAATATACTTTAGAATTTAGAAGCAGGAGAATATTGTTTTTACCCAAGAATTTGTATGCTTACTCAGAAAGACAAAGATAACTATGTAACCTATCCTACTTCCTTCTTTTGACTTTGCTATCAGGAAATTCCAGGCCCCGTATATTGCTCAGGCACAGTAACCATCACAGCTCAAATAAACAGCATGCTTGTTTCCTTCTTTTCACAGCTTTAATTTTTAATTTCCACTTAAATAATATGCACACAATCAGTTTTGTAGGCTACCCCCAAATTCTTTAAAATATGAATCAGGCACAGTTGAAATAAAACAAGAGAAAAATAAAAGTGAAGGACTTCTGGTTTCTATCCAGCAAGCAAGGAGCTTAGGAGTCATTACTTCTGAACTCACAACAACAACAAAAAGCTGAACAAATTGAATATCAACAATTCTTCTTTCATCTGTGAGAGAATTGAGGTCACAAAGCAATAGATGCACTCATACTACTTCCTGGAGCAGAAACCCAGGGGAAGAGCTTTGGGACTGTAATTGATGAATTGCTGGAGGCTCAGTTTGGATAAGTCTGAGGGTTAAAAAGAGTCTTAGGAGGCCCTGCACACTGTTGTGAGTTTTGCCCTCAAGAGCCCTTCCAGGTTGTCACAGTGAAGATTAGAGAAGAATCCCCACGTGCTTCTGGCAGAGGGAGGAAAAATATACCATTTTGAAATATATCCAGGTAATTCTGTTCTTCTTCTAACAAGGTCTTTTCTCAAGACAAACTAGTTTACCAGAGCCTAACTAACGGGTTTTACCAGAGCCTAGCCGATGTGGAGGATGGGAAATACCCAATTCTAGCCCATTCTAGCCTTCTTGTCTCCCCTAACCAGGAAACAAATAAAATGAAATTGAGAAGCACCTGAAAACATCACAGCCAAGGGGCACAGGCTCACTAGAAGACTGAGCTCTGATCAAAGCACTATGGAACACTTCCATTCCCTCTAGGATCTTACCACCTCATCAATAGGGCTCTTGTATAATAACAGGGGAATATAAGTGAAATAAATACATTTCTCAAGCCTTATTTAAGAAGAAGTTGGGGCCGGGCTCGGTGGTTCACACCTGTAATCCCGGCACTTTGGGAGGCCAAGGTGGGCGATTCATGAGGTCAAGAAATTGAGACCATCCTGGCCAACATGGTGAAACCCCATCTCTGCTAAAAATACAAAAATTAGCTGGGTGTGGGGGTGCATGCCTGAAGTCCCAGCTACTCAGGAGGCTAAGGCAGGAGAATTGCTTGAACCCAGGAGGCGGAGGTTGCAGTGAGCTGAGATTGTGCCACTGCACTCCAGCCTGGTGACAGAGTGAGACTCCACTTAAAAAAAAAAAAAGAGAAGTCTCTAGGGAAACTCAAAGACAACAGCAAAGACTAAAACAAGAAAACCAGAGAAAATTCTAGCCTTTGACACCCCAGCTACAGCAAATGGTAGACATAGTCTAACCCCTAACCAGATCAACATAAAAATTCACACTAATGGCCTATTTACCTCATTTCCATTTGCCCAGTACATCATGTCCAACTTTCAAGAAAAAATAGTTTGAAGAGACAGAACAGGCTTTGAACCAACCTCAGATATGGCAGAGATATTGAAATTTTCAGAGCAGAAATTTTAAAAATGATGATTAATATGCTAAAGACTATAATGGAAAAAGTGGACAACATGGAAAAACAGGTGGTTAATATAAACAGAGGAATGGAACCTCAAAGAAACAATCAAAAGGAAGTGCTAGAAATAAAAATACCGTAATAGAAAAGAAGAATGCCTTATGGGCTTATCAATAGATTGGACATGGCCAGGAAAGAATCATTGAACTTGAAATGTTGATGGAAAGTTCCAAAACTGAAAGGCAAAGAGAAAAAAGAATAAAAAATCAAAGCATAATATCTGCATTGGTCTGTTCACACACTGCTATAAGAAATACCCTAGACTGAGTACTTTATAAAGAAAAAGAGGTTTAATGGACTCACACAGTTCCACATGGCTGGGGAGGCCTCACAATCATGGCGCACGGCGAAGGAGGAACAAAGTTACCTCTTACATGGCGGCAGGCAAGAGAGCATGTGCAGGGGAACTGCCCTTTATAAAACCATCAGATCTTATGAGAATTATTCACTATTACAAGAACAGCACGGGAAAGACCCACTCCCATGATTCAATTACCTCCCACCAGGTCCCTCCCATGACACATGGGATTATGGGAGCTATAATTCAAGATGAGATTTGTGTAGGGACACAGCAAAACCATATCAATATCCAAGAACTGTGGAACAATTACAAAAGAGATAACACGTGTTTCATGGAAATAAGAAGGAGAAGAAAGAGAAAGGATGGAAGAAATACTTGAAGCAATAATGATATGTTCCAAAATTAATGATAGACTCCAAACCACAGATCCAGGAAGCTCAGAGAACATCAGGCAGAATAAATACTAAAACAAAAACAAAAACAGACTCTATGCTAGGCATATCATATTGAAACTACATAGACAAAAGGAAGATATTGAAAGATACCAGAAGGGGAAAAATCTTACTATGAAGGAGAAGAGATAAAAATTACATGGAATGTCTCTTCAGAAATCATGCAAGCAAGAAGAGAGTTGAGTGAAATAATTAAAGTATTGAAGCAAAAATACCACCAATCTAGAATTCTGTTTCCAGCAAAATTTTCCTTCAAAAGCAAAGGAGACTTTGTTTCATGCTCCTTCTGGCACAGAGATAGTGCCGAAGATCTGGGACCACTTAGCTGCAAGTTGCTTCCAGCAGGTACCTATGGCTCCTAACAGGGCATGCCCACCACGTCTGTCTACTATCACAGAGAGAGCTTTGACCCCTTGGGCTGAGAGGCCCCAACCTTTCTTCAGGCTAAAACTACATAGCATTGAGGTGCCAGCCAGATGCCTTCCCACAAAGGATCTGTGGTGGCACAGGGCAACTGACATGGTTCTTTTTCTTCCAGTCCTAGATACTTTTGGAGTCAAGGGTTATGGTGCAGACATGGCCAAGTCCAAGAACCACATTGCACATAACAAGTCCCCAAAGTAGCACAGAAATGCCATCAAGAAACACCAGTTGCAAAGATATGAATTTCTTTAGAGGGTGGACCCCAAGTTCCTTTGGCTCTTTGCCAAGCAGCACAAGAAGGATCTGAAGATGCAGGCTGTGTCAGTCTTGTATTGCTATAAAGGAACACTTGACACTGGGTATTTTATCAAGAAAAGAAGTTTATTTTGGCTCACAGTTCTGCAAGCTGTATAAGCATGGCACCAGCATCTGCTCAGTTTCTGATGAGGCCTCAGGAAGCCTTTACAAAGGGTGGAAGGTGAAGGGGGAGCAGGCATCTCACATGGCAAGAGAGGGAGCAAGGGAAAGAGGAGGAGGTGCAAGGCTCCTTTAAACAACCAGTTCTCTTTGCTGGGTGTGGTGGCTCACACCTGTAATTCCAACACTTTGGGAGGCTAGGCAGGTGAATCACCTGAGGTCAGGAGTTTGAGACCAGCCTGGCCAGTATGGTGAAACTCTGTCTCTACTAAAAACACACAAAAAAGTAGCCAGGTATAGTCCCAGCTGCTTGGGAGGCTGAGGCAGGAGAATTGCTTGAACCCGAGAGGCAGAGTTTGCAGTGAGCCAAGATCGTGCCACTGTACTCCAGCCTGGGTGACAGAACAAGACTCCTTCTGGAAAAAATAAAATACAATTAAATAAATAAATAAATAAATACAAGCTCTCACATGAACTTAATGGAGTGATAACTCACTCATCACCATGGGGAGGGCACCAAGCCACTCATGAGGGATCCACCCTCATGACCCAAACACCTCCCAGAGGGCCAGCTTCCAACACTGGAGGTCACATTTCAACATAAGATTTGGAGAGGACAAAGCACCCAAACCATATCATAGGCCAACAATGGCAAAGCCATGAGTATGAGTGCAGAGGCTATCAAGGCCTCATAAAGCCCAAGGACATTAAGCCCAAAATCCCAAAAGGTGTCAGCCTCAATCTCAATTGACTTGCCTACATTGCCCACCCCAAGCTTGGGAAGCATGCTTGTGCCCACATTGCCGAGGGTCTAAGGCTCTGCCAGCCAAAGGCCAAGACCAAGGATTAAACCAAGGCCCAGGCTGCAGCTTCAGCTTCAGCTCCAGCTACAGTTCTAGCTCCAGCTCTGGTTCAGGCTCCCAAAGGTGCCAAGATCCCCACAAAGGCTTTGGAATAGAAGCCTCTGTCGGGCAGCATGAGGACCGCAGGACTGGTGTGACCCCTGAGCTGCCATCTGCATGGGGCTGGTGTCTTCCTGTGCTATTTGTACAAATAAACCTGAGGCAGGACAACAGCAATAACAAAAAAAGAACCTGACATGGTGGAACTGGTTGAACTGGGACTCCCTGGTAGAAGAGAAGAGCAAACAGGTAATTGCCAACCCAAAATTAAAGAAGAGGGAATGGATTTAGAGTCTCAGGAGAAAGAGGAGGTGTTACAGGTACTGATGTTTCCCCGGCAAGCCCAGCATCCCATGGAGAAAATGGAGGAGTTTGTGTACAAGGTCTGGGAGGGACACTGGAAGATCGTCCCAAATGCTGGCTCCCTGACTTGCTGAAGTACAGTGATGCCTGCTACATGACAATGGACTACCCACGCCCTCCCTCAGGCTTACTCCAAGAGCACTCCACTCCATTCAGAAACTGGCAATGTCTAGAGACATCTGCTTGGTTTCATGCTGGAAATCTTCACCATGCTCAGACCAAATATTCATTTCATGGCCCTATCCACAGGAGAAGGTGGCTTGGAGAATGATCTTGTTGGGTGCAGTGCTCTGTCTCAATTTCTTCTAGCTCTTTCATACCACCTATTCTCATTCAGAGAAGGTTTTGGACATATTCCAAACTGGGCTATTCAGACATCACTCTCCTGATGATGGGGAGCCTTGTCTCTTGGCGGTATTAGTCCTTGTACTGTTCCCCAAAACCATGGCACATCTACCTCTCCATTGCCCATGTCCTGGGCATTTCTGCATCCTTGTGACACAGAGGGACCCACTTCCACTCCTAAGCACTGGCAGACAAGAGCAACAGTGTTCCTGGGACTTGACTTGGGTGGTGGTATGCCTACCATGGACTTTACTACCACTAAGGGCTGTGTCAAGGCCACCACAGTGGGCCAGATGGGCTGGTTCTTCCTCATGGCTGTGATGGACATCACCAGAGTTGCCTTAATGCAACTCAAATTCCTGAGCAGTATTTTCCTTGAAAATTTGACATGTGGTTCTGGTCGCATCCAATTTTCCATGTCCTGATGATGGTAGCAGCTTTTGTACACATCTGTAAAGTCTCCAAGCCTGGCATGGTAGCTTACTCCTGTAATCCCAACACTATGGTAGGTAGAGACAGGAGGGCTGCTTGAGCCCAGGAGTTTGAGACCAGCCTGGGCAACATAGTGAGACTCTATCTCTAGAAAAAATATTAAAAATTTGTGGGTGTGATGGTGCACACCTATAGTCCCAGCTACTCAGGAGGCTTAGGCAGGAGGATTCCTTGAGCCCAGGAGTTTGAGGCCACAGTGAGCCACAATTGTACCACTGCACTACAACCTGGGTAACAGAGCGAGACCCTGTCTCAAAAAAAAAAAAAAGTCTCCAACTTACAGAAATCCTGTTATGGACTAGAAAGTGGCTATACTGATGCCTGCTTTGAGCCTCACACCTGAGGAACTTCCCAAGTGCCTTTTTTAAAGGGTATGTGTGGCCCTCAAATGGCAGAATATCAAGAATACAGAAAATAAGAAAATATAGTTAACATAGAAGCCCTGTGAGGAATGAATGGATGCCAAACAGACAAATACAAAATCTAAGAAAACATAGGTAAAACACTCAATCCATCATTTCTTCCCAAAATGATAAAAATCCTTGTGGCACTGTGGGACCCATTTCCCACTGTCAGGGTAAAAGTAACGCCCTAATTCCAGGGCTAGCCAGTTCTTGGAGGTAGTGTAGCAGTGAAACAGCAAAGGAACAAGCATAGCTAACTTCATTTTTGCTCAAGGGGCCTTTACCCATTGGTGAGTATAGGCAGGGATAATTTTAGAGCACTGAGATAAAATGCAAAAACAGCAATTATGTAGCTTTTGAAGCTAACTCTGGAATTAAAGGAGAAGTATGTAAACAACTATGTTTTGTCAAAGTGTTGTAGGAACAAGGAAGTTTGGCTAGCATCATATAAGAGACCATTACCCAAGGACAAAAGTTTCACAAACCTCCCTGGACCCTTGCTGGCGCCTAAACATCTGCCGTTATCAGTCCCCTCCTTTCCTAGACATAAAAGACAAGGCAAAGCCTGCATAATTCTAAGATGGTACTTTCGGATGCTAGCCTGCCATCTTCTCAGTTTGCTGGCTGTCTGAAATGAAGTCACTTTCCTTGCTCCAATTCCTTGCTTTCAACTTACTGACTGTTGTGCAGTAAACAGAATGAGTTTGGACTCAGTTGCGGTAGCAAAGCTTGCCTTTCATGTTCAAACCAACTATTCACAGTCTATACACCCCACACATCTCATCTAACCCACACTCCAAGTCAATATTTCCCCTGCCCTAAATCATCCCAGGGCCAGGTAGCAGGAAACTGGAGACCACTATATGACCAAAAGCCCACCAGAGTTATTCATACTAGCCAGTCCTAAACGGTTTACTCTCCCCCGCACTGCCTTTCCCACAGAAACCCCAATAAAGGCTGTGGCCTATGGCTCTCCTTCACTCCTTCCTTCCTTCTGACCGAAACCGGTGCTTTCTCCCATGGTCCTGTGTGGCCCTGTGTGCCCCCTTCTCCTGGGAAATGTAAGTAATAAATTCTTCTGTCAATAGCATTAGCCTCTCTGTGTCATCAGTCACCTCATAAATTAAAATCTCATGGGTACAAATGAAACACTGGGATTCTTCAAAAATTCTGTTTCTGGAAGAAAATATCCCACTCTAATCCATCTATTCTTTGTAACCTGGCTTATAATAGAACATTCATATTTTGTTTGTTTTTGTAGCACACCTTCTAAAAACAATCTGGTCCCATCTTTCTGGGGCTAGATCTGTTTACAAACAGGAAGGAGTAGATGTTTATGGTATTCATGGAAACAATACCACAACATGAACAATAACAATGCTAGAATATACTAGAATGTGTGATATAAATGATGATTCTGTAAAGGAATGCAGACAAAAGAGAAAGCTTCCTAGAATAAGAAGCTTAACTTCAAGAAGGTCAGGATTTGAAAATATGGTGAAAACTAAGGGGAAGAAAATCCTATTTTTAAATGAGAGAATTTTCTTATTATTCTTTTCATGACTTAGGAGCTATGTCTGCTCTGGTAGCCATTATTTTTCCATTATCAACAAAAAGAATATGCCCGGGGAGAAAATAACAAAGTAGTAGTTTGACACCATGTTGTATTAAACAATCTGTCATACTTTCTTGCTTCTTAAATATTAATCTAATTTAAAAACAGATTCTAAAATATTTCTTAGAGAGGTAAAGCTGTCAGGAACAAGTATGGAGACACAAAAAATGCCAGGTATTGGCCCAAGTACAATATTTGATGGTGCCTGAGGATCAAAGGTCATGAGAATGTGAGTAACTCTGGGGAAATGAAGACTAGAGAAAGAGAAAGAGACAATGATAGGAAGAAGAAAAGGAACTTCAAAAATAGTAAGAGATAAAGTAAAAACAGTGAATAGTATATTTCTTTCTTTACAGGTTATTAAGAGATAGTATGAAAAGAAAACTTATAATCTTGATGATAGAGTAGTCATTTCAATTAGCCAAACTTCCAAGTAGTGAAATAAATTGCACATAACTCAATTTCGCATAATGTGATGTATATATAATTTAATTTCACATAGTATAATGATATATAATTTTATATAATATAAATTCAATACTAGAAGTTCTATTTTGCTTGTTCTATTGAATTTCTAGTATTGAATTTATATCATCTATTGTATTATTAATTTTATTATTTATATCATTATTTATGACTAGCAGTTCAATAGAACAAGAAAACTTCCATGAATAACAAACAATAAATCAATGTTTCCTTATTGTATGTAATTCTAAGATCCCCTTAAATAATTTCACTTATGTTAATGAATAATCACCCTAGGAAACGTATACTGTACTAAAATATAATTAGTGTAAATATTGAGAAAAATAGCAATGTTGCTTAAAGGATTTGCTTGTGAAAAAGAGGTTTTCTAGAAACTATGCTAAAATCTAAGATACCAATACAGAAAAAAGTTAGTAAGGATATTATTGAAACATGCAATATTATAAAGGATATAGTGTAAACTGATAGATTATACAACTTTCAACTCCAAACTACACAGAAGTCAAAAAGTAGTAACTTCAGAGAGGGCAAAAGCATAAAAACAAACTACACAGGATGGGAGAATTGCCTCTCAAGTCTCTCAGCATGAAAAACCATATAAACAAATTTATTTAAGTAAAAAACAGTGTGCTATTTGAAGAGCATGGTGATATTTAACAAATGTTAACAAATACATATTCATCAAATATTTACTAAGCTCCGGCTGTGTACAAGACAGACTATCTCTGCTTTCATTAAGCTTGTATTCTACTGGGACAGATAGAGAACAAAGAAGTAAATAATCAAATGAAGCATATAATTTCAGATTGAGATAGATGTTATAAAAACAACAAACCAGGAAACAAGACAGAGAGTGGCTGGGGTGTGATGAGTTAGGGTGCAATTTTAACTGTGATCAGAGAAAAATGTCTGCGAGGTTATATTTGAGGAAAGATCTGAGTCATGAGGAGAAGCCAGCCATATGAACATCTAAGGGCGCAGATTTCCTGACCAAGGGTGTAACAGCTATGAAGTCCTCTTTGTAAGATAGATGGAAAGACAGGCGGATGGATGTATGGACAAAAAGACAAATTGATAGATAACAAACATATACAGAACACTCCACCCAACAACCACAGAATATGCATTTTTTTTCTCAAGCACACATAGAACATTCTTCAGAATAGACCATGTTAGGTCATTAAAAAAATCTTAGTAACTTTTACAAGATTGGAAGCATATGAGTATTTTTTCAGATCATTATGAAATAAACTAGACATCAAAAATAGAAGAAAAACTGGAAAAACATTCTTAATCAATAGGTCAAACAAAAAAATCACAAGGGAAATTAGAAAATAACTTGAGCTGGATGAAAACAGAATAGAACATACCAAAATGTGTGAGATGCAACAAAATCAGTGCCAAGAGAAATTATGGCCGGGCACCGTGGCTCATGCCTGTAGTCCCAACACTTTGGGAGGCCAAGGCAGGTAGATCACGAGGTCAGGAGATCGAGACCATCCTGGCTAACACTGTGAAACCCCGTCTCTACTAAAAATACAAAAAATTAGCCAGGTGTGGACTACGCACCTGTAGTCCCAGCTAGTCGGGAGACTGAGGCAGGAGAACTGCATGAACCCGGGAGGCGGAGGTTGCAGTGAGCCCAGATAGCGCCACTGCACTCCAACCTGGGCGACAGTGCGAGACTCCATCTCAAAAAAAAAGAAAGAGAGAAATTATAGCTATAAACTTCTACAGTAAAAAAGAAGAAAGGAAAGCTGGAAAAACATTCTTAATCAATAGGTCAAACAAAAAATCACAAGGGAAATTAGAAAATAACTTGAGCTGTCTCAAATCCACAACCTAATTTTATACCTAAGGAACTAGAAAGGAAGAACAAAGTAAACCCAAAACTAGCAGATAAAAGAAAACAATAGGCCAGGCACAGTGGCTCATGTCTGTAATCCCAGCACTTTGGGAGGCCAAGGTGGATGGATCACCTGAGGTCAGGAGTTCGAGATCAGGCCGACCAACATGATGAAACCCCATCTCTGCTAAAAATACAAAATTAGCCAGGCGTGGTGGCACATGCTTGTAATCCCAGCTACTTGGGAGGCTGAGGCAGAAGAACTGCTTGAACCTGGGATGTGGAGGTTGCAGTGAGCTGAGATTTTGCCATTGCACTCCAGCCTGGGCAACAAGAGCTAGACTCTATCTCAAAAAAAAAAAAAAAAGAAAAGAAAAGAAAAAGGAAAACAATAAAGATTAAGATGAAGATAAATAAAATAAAGCATAGAAAAACAAGTAAAAATCAACAAAACCAAAAGATGGCTCTAAAAAGATCAACAAAATTGACAAATCTTTAGCTAGAATGACTAAGAAAAAAAAGATGAAACTCACATTATCAAAAATGAAAATAAAAGTGAGAATATTATTATCAGTTTTACAGAAATGAAAAGACTTAGAATACGATGAACACTTGTACATCAATTGATGGGGTAGTCTAGATGAAATGGACAAAATCCTAGAAATATACTCTACCAAAACTGAATCTTAAATAGAAAAGTTGAGTAGACCTACAACTAATAAGATTGAATCAGTAATCAAAAGACTCCTAAAAAAGAAAAGCCCTGTACCAGATGACTTCACTAGTAAATTCTACCAAACATTTAAAGAATTATCAAATTTCTCAAACTCTTCCAAAACACTGCAGACAGGGAACACTTCCTGACTTGTTCTATGAAGCCAGTATTACTATGGTACTGAAGTCAGACAAAAACACTACAAGGAAAGGAAACTACAGACCAACATCTCTGATGGATAGAAAATCCTTAACAAGATAATACCAAACTGGATTCAGCAGCACATTAAAAGGATTATACACCATGAGCAGGTGGGACTTATTCCCAGAATGCAAGGATGGTTTAACATATTTAAAAAAAGCATCAATGTAATATGCCACATTAATAGAAGGGAGGAAACAAACCCCACATGGTCATCTCAGTTAATGCAGACAAAGCATTTGACAAAATTCAACACTATGATAAAAACACTCAATAAGCTAGGAATAGAAGAAAATTTCCTTAATATGATAGAGGTCATTTTCAATGTATGCATTTACATCTATAAATTTCCCTAGCACTGCATTCCACAAGTTTTGGCATGTGGTGTTTTATTTTCATTTAGCTCACGGTAGTTTTTAATTCCCTTTGTGATGTCTCTTTTGATGCATTGGTTGCCTAAGAATATTTTGTTTGGTTTACACGTATTTGTGAAATTTCCAGTTTTCTGTTATTGATTTCTAGTTTTATTTCATTATTATTGGAATACTTTGTATGACTTCAATCTTTTAAAATTTATTAAAATCTGTTTTATGGTTTTATGGCCTAACATATGGTCTATCCTGGGGAATGTTCTGCATGCACATGAGAAAAATGTGTATTCTGCTGTTGTCAGCTATTTTAAATTTATTCTCTATTTTAGTAATCATGTGGGATGTTGAACTTTGTCAAATAATTTTTCTGCATATATTCAAGTAACTATGTACATTTTGCCTCTCTGGGCTATTAATAAGGTATAATACATTCATAGTTTTCCTAATATTGACTCACCTTTGTAGTCCAGGAGGAACTCAATTGGTAATGAGATATTTTTTTAAGTACTACTGAATTACAATTGTCCTTGTTTTATTGAGATTTTTACATAAATATTGATACATGAGGTTTGCTCTATCTTGTCCAGTTTTGATGTCACTGTTAAACTTCCACAAATATAATATGAAGGATGTCCTCTTTTCGTGTTTTGAAACATTTTAAATTCTGTCCAATTTACCTGTCCCTTAAATTTTTTACAGAATTAACAGTGAAACCAAGTAGACCTTGAGATTTTAAGAAGTAGCTCTTCTATAGCTTTTTCAGCTGCTTCCATTGATCCACTAGCCAGTGGATTATTTGGCTTTTGTCTGTATTTCTGTCTTTAAAGAACCAGCTCTCCTCCACAATACTACTGTAGTTCTTTCTTCTAAATATATGGTTGGATTTTGTGCATTTTTTCTTTTACTTACTCTGTGGATTTCTGTATTGGGTGAACTTATTCCCATTTATACACATTAATATACGATATTCATTTAGTATTTATTCCACTTCATCTTAGGTTTACTAGTATCACTACTGCTACCATATATATGTATAATCTTTTTTGTATTTGGTTTTACAGGTGTGTGTGTGTGTGTGCGCGCACTTCTTTGGATAATTTTGAAAGCTTGTTTTCTGCAATTGGGGGATTTTCTGAGGTAGTCATAACTTTACTATCACTAACTCTCTACTTCTTGATTTAGCAACTTCAGACTGCATCTGTTGATTTCAAGTTATACAGGAATATCAAAGAAATGATCACAAATAAACCTCCTCCCATTTCTCTCCTTTCCCCTCCATGCCTGATTTTTTTGTTGTTGTTGTTTGTTTTTACTTTTATTTTACTTTTATTTACATGTATTCAGTGGTACATGTGCAGGTTTATTATAGAGGTAAAATTGTGTCATAGGGCTTTGTGGTACAAATTATTTCATCACCCAGGTACTAAGCTTAGTACCCAATAGTTACTTTTTCCGATCCTCTCCCTCCTCCCACCATCTATCCTTAAGTAGGCCCCAGTGTCTGCTGTTCCTTTTTACGTGTCCATGTGTTCTCATCATTTAGCTCCCTCTTATATGTGAGAACATGCGGCATTTGGTCTTTTGTTCCTGCATTAGTTTGCTAAGGATAATGGCCTCCAGCTCCATTCATGTTCCTGCAAAAGAAATGATCTCATTCTTTTTCATGCCATACCTGATTTATATTATTATGTTATCATTTTTCACATTGTCAAAGTTTATAACACATTCTGTAACCACGTTTCCCATCATTTTTTAGTCTTAATTCTGTATTTAAATTAATTGAGTCCTTCTTACAGACTTTTTTAGTGTGATATTTCTCTTTCCTTCTTAGTTGTTTGGTTTTGATTTTTCATGTTTTTTCTAAAAGAGCATGTGGTTCCTGGGTTTGTTTATGGTTAAGGCTATTTGTCTGTCTCTTGCCTTTATATTTGAATGTCAGCTTGATTGAGAAAAATACTCTTCTTTCTCAATATGTGGCAGATATTGAATAATTCTTAGAGAAGTCTGAGGCTATTCTGATTTTTTTTTTTTTCCTGGTAAATAATTAGTATTTGGGCCAGGTGCGGTGGCTCACACCTATAATCCCAACACTTGGGGAGGGAAAGGCAAGAGGATCACTTAAGGCCAGGGAGTCCAGGAGTTTGAATCCAACCTGGGCAACATAGTAAGAGGCCATCTCTACAAAAAATTTAAAAATTAGCCAGGCATGGTGGCCCATGCCTGTATTCCCAGCCACTTGGGAGGCTGAGGTGGGAGGATCACTTGAGCCCAGGAGATAGAGGCTACAGTGAGCCATAATTACACCAGTGCCCTCCAACCTGGGTGATAGACTGAGACCCTGTCTCGAAAAATACACAATAATAATAATAATAAGTATTTGTCTGGATACTTAAATAATTTTGTCTTAATGAAATGCAAACCAACTAGGTAGTGTTGGTGCTCCTACATCAATTTTTTTTTTTCAAGGAAAAGATGTTCTAGATTAATTCTTTCCTCTAATCGGGACAAAAAAAAAAAACTCTTCTGTTGCTTTTTAAGTATATTTTCTGATTCATTTGTCAGTTTCTCTAATTCTAAGACATTGATTGCTTTTATTATGATTAGTCTTTGTCTTTGAGACATCTTATCTTCTGTTTAAATTGCTTTGTGTCTTTGTCTTTAAAAACATCTTCAGACACTGTTTTTGCCAAGCCTTTCCCATATCAGTCATTGGATCTTAGGTTGTGTCTGTTCTGTCCTTTGCTGTTTCTAATTTTTTAATGGCTCTGTAAGAAAGTTGTTTTGGCCCTTAATTTGCTTCCTAAACTATGTGTCATTGTTTGCATTAAAACAGACCCAAGAATTTGAGTGCAAGTAGTTTATTTCAGAGGCAGTTCCAGAAAATATTAATGGAGAGCAGGAAAGCATAGCATGAGAGGGAAGAAATCCAATAATATTATCCAGCAAGTTACCACTGTGCACAACTAGAGCTAAAACCTTCTGGGGAGCTCTTTGAATCATTGTGGAACATGTCTGAGTTATCTCAACCAACAGGCAAAGAAGCAGAAGCATTTACCTACCAACTCCTTGTCTGTCACTGGCTGTAAGCTGTTACTGGGGAGCTGTCATACTCTGGCACTTGTCACTTGCCCAGAATGTAGATTAAACAGACATTCTCTGCTTTGGTCAGAAAAAAGACCTTGGGCAATCTCAGGTCTTTACAGAAATCACAGGTACATAAAGAAGAGGCATAGGGCCAGGCGCAGTGGCTCATACCTGTAATCCCAGCACTGTGGGAGGCCATTGTGGGTGGATCACAAGGATAAGAGATCGAGACCATCCTGGCCAAGATGGTGAAACCCCATCTCTACTAAAAATACAAAAATTAGCTGGGCGTGGTGGTGCACACCTGTAGTCCCAGCTACTCGAGAGGCTGAGGCAGGAGAATCGCTTGAACCCAGGAGGCAGAGGTTGCAGTGAGCCGAGATCACACCACTGCACTCCAGCCTGGTAGCAGAGCAAGATTCCATCAAAACAAACAAACAAAAACAAGAGGCAAAGAGGGGGCAAGGTAGAGGGAATGTGCTTGGGACATTAGCAGCAAACTCCCTTTTCACCTTTGCATTGTTGTTTTCTCTCATTGTTTATCTTGCAAATTTTTAAAATTTTCATTAAATTCTTCTATAGCTATACTATCCAATATAGTAACCAAAAGCCACAAGAGACTATTAGCAATTGAAATGCAACTACTCTTAACTGAGATGTGCTGTAAGTGTAAACTCTATACCAAATTCAAATACGTTGTGTAACTAAATGCAAAATATCTCAATAATTTTTGCATTGATTATATGTTGAAATAATATTTAGGTATATTGGGTAATTACAATGTATTATTACAGCTAATTTCATCTATTTTCTAAAAAGCATTTTATTGTGGTTACTTAAAATGTTTAAATTACATATATTCTTCCAGAACAGATTTTTTTATCTCTATCTTGCACGTTACATTTCATTTTTTTCCTTTTACTTAGGGGAGGGGGATTTAATAACTTTACCCAGACACCATACTATTTTGTTTTTTTCTTTCACCTTACTGTGCATATCTGTCCAGAAATGCCATTTCTGTATCTATAATGTGGGTATATTCTTTTAACTCTTAGCCTGAATGACAGAGTGAAATTCTGTTTCTAAAAAACAAGCAACCCACAATATTTCAAAAGACTCACATCAAACCTCTGAGATGAAAACTACATTGTCTGTGATAAAAAAAATTCACTGGATGGTATAGATGGCGGATTTGACATTGCAGAAGGAAAGATGAGTGAACTTGAAGATTTAGCAACTGAAACTATCCAAAAAGAGAGAGAGAAAAGACGGGAAAAAAATGAAGAAAGCATCAGTGAGGACAGTAAAACTTCCAGTGGCTCGATGTAAATGTAATTGGAGCCTCCAAAGGAGTGAAAGAAGGGGGTGAGGAAGAGAAAGTAGGTAAGAAAAAGTGTCCTGAATATTTCCAAATTAGACAGAATTATAAACCACAGACAAAAGAAGATTGGCGAGCCCTAAACCCAAGAAAAATGACAACTACACTAAGGTTTATCACAAATTGCCAAGATCTTTGACAAAGAACAATGATTAAAAACAGCAAAAGAAAAAGACAGTCCTCACTTAAGGTCATCAATAGATTCTTGGAAACTGTGACTTTAAGTGAAATGACATATAAAAAATCCAGGGTTTTTTTGGTCATCACTGTGATAATGAAATGATGTTTTTTAAGGATCTGCTGTACGTCATTTTGCTTTAAGTCCTTCAGGAAGAAGAAGATATTAGATGGAAAACTACATCAAGAGATAAAGAGCATTAGAAATAATAACTATGTGGCTAAATAAAACAGAATGCTTTTTACCACTTAATTATATTTAAACGATAATAAACTGCTTGGAGCAGAAATCACAATACTTTGTGAAGTTTATACAATCTGCAGAAATAAAATGTTTAGCAATAGTATAACGGCTTGAGGGGGCAAATGGAAGCATACTGCTATAAGGTTCTTACACTAAATAAGAAGTGGCATAATATCCCTTAAAGGTTAAAAGTAGACTCATAAGGACGTATACTGTAAAGTGTAAATTAACATCTGAAATAATACAAGTTGTAGCTAATATGCCAACAAAGGAAATAGAATATAATTTTATCCAAATATTTGAAAAAGAAATAATATTAATTTTATACAAAACTCAAATAATTCAAAATAAGGCTGAACAAGGCAAAGGAGGATGCAAAGAATAGGTGGGAAAAATAGAAGCCAAATAACAAGAAAGTGTGTTTGGATCCAATCATACAAATTAAATTAATGGTCTAACCCGGGGTGGGGGAGGGGGATGGTTTTCGGATGAAACTGTTCCATCTGAGATCATCAAGCATTAGATTCTCATAAGCAGCACGCAGTCTAGATCCCTTGCATACACAGTTCACATTAGGGTTCACACTCCTGTTAGAGTAGAATGCCACCGCTGATCTGACAGGAGGTGGAGCTCAGGTGGAGTTCACGGACAAGTACCAGTCTGTGGTCCGGGGTTTGGGGACCACGGGTCTAACCACCCAAAGTAAAAGGCAATGTAAAAGGCAAAGATTATTGTATAGGATTAAAGAAGAAAGATCCAACTATGTGCTACCTTCAAGAAAGCCATTTTAAACACAAAGACTCAGGAAGGTAAAAGTCATGAGATAAAAAAAGATATAACATGTTAACACTAACTAAAACTGGTTATACTCATATCAGAGGCTATTTTAGAACAAAGAAAATTTCCAGGGATAAAGACGATCATAAAATCATAAAAGGATCAATTCAATAAGAGGATGCAAAAATTCGAAATGTTGATATACCTAATAGAAATTTTTTTGCTCCTAATAGTACAAAAAATGATAGAGCCACAAGAAAAAATAGACAAATCCACAATTAAAATTGCAGGTTTCAACACACCCTTCTGTCTATATTTGATAGAAGGGTGTTGAAACCTGCAATATCCTTTCTGATAGAAAATTGAAAAGGCTATGGGAGACTTGCATAATATAATCAACCAAACTAACTTAACTGACATTTATAGAACATCCATTTAACAAGTGAAGAGTATGAATTCTTGTCAAGTGCATGTAGAACATTTACCAAAGAGTATATATTCTGGGTCACGAAACAAGTCTTAATAAATTCAAGTTTTCAAGTCATGCAAAATATGACTTCTGACCACAATTTAAGTAAATTAAAAATAAAACACTATATAACCATAAAATGCAATAATAATTGTCTACTAAAAGGAATGAAATATTGATACATATTACAACACTGATGAATCTCAAAAACATTATGCTATGTAAAAGATGCCAGTCACAAAAAAACAGGTATTACACAATTCTACTTACATGAAATGTCCACAATAAACAAATGTATAGAGAAAGTAGATTTGTAGATGTCTTAATCTAGGGAGGTAGGGATGGGGGTGCAGAGGAAGAACAGGGAGTGGCTATTAATGGGTACAAAGTCTCTTTTGAAAGTAATGAACATGTCCTAAAATTAGGTGGTTGTGATGTTGTACAACTCTGTGAATGTAACAAAACATTTAATTTTATACCTTAAATGGGTTGAATTGATAGTATATGCATCAATTCATAAAAAAATTATCAATAAAATTATCAATAAAAGCCATTAAAAATACAATACAGAACTATCTCAAAAACTCACCAATATTTTGAAATTAAATGGCACACTTCTAAGTAAGCCATGGGTTAAAAAAATCAAAGGGTAAAGGAGAAAGTACTTTAAATTAGATGAAAATAAAAATAAAATCTACAACTCATACAGTACTTAGAGGGAATTTGATAGCACTACATATCCATACCAGAAGAGAAAAATGTTGTCAAAATGACCCAGCTTTCACCCTGAAAAGCTAGAACAAAGTCAATGAAACCCAAAGGAAGCAGAAGAGGAAGCAGAAGAAAGGAAATAATAAAATTCAGAAAAGGAATCAATGAACTAGAAATCAGAAAAAATAAGAAAATTCATGAAATCAAAGTTTAATCTTTTTATAGATCTTTCAGAAGATCTATAAAATTGATAAAATTATAACTGATCAGGGGAAAATAGAGAAAATACAAATTTCCATTAACAAAAATGAGAGAATGCTGTCACTACAGATTCTACAGACACTAAAAGGATAATTAGGGACAACTGTAGGCCAGTAAATTCAAGAATGTAGGTGAAATGACAAATTCCTTGGAAGACACAAATAACCAAAACTCACTAAAGAAGAAATAGTTGGGGCCGGGCACAGTGGCTCATGCATGTAATCCCAGCAGTTTGGGAGGCCCAGGCGGGCGGATCATGAGGTCAGGAGTTCGAGAACATCCTGGCTAACACGGTGAAACCCCATCTCTACTAAAAATACAAAAAATTAGCCGGGTGTGGTGGCAGGTGCCTGCAGTTCCAGCTATTAGGGAGGCTGAGGCAGGAGAATGGCGTGAACCCAGGAGGCAGAGCTTACAGTGAGCCGAGATCACGCCACTTCACTCCAGCCCTGGGTGACAGAGTGAGACTCCGTCTCAAAAAAAAAAAAAAAAAAAAAAGAAGAAATAGCTAACACGAATAACCCTATACCTATTAAAGAAATTGCATAAGTAGTTAGAAACTAATTGCATTTTTAGTAAAACTCTTCCCACAGAGAAAATTACGGGTTTTGTTGGTGAATTATTTCAATTTTTTTAAACACTATTTTAGAAAACTCTTCCAGAAGGGAATACTTCCCAACTTCTTCTATGAGATTTTGTTATTACTCTGATAATGAAACCAGACAAAGATATTACAAGAAAATAAAATAGCAGACCAATATATCTCATGAACATAGATGAAAAATTCTTTAAAAAATTTTTAGCAGATCAAATTTAGTAATGTATAAAAAGGATAACTCATCATTAGTAAGTGAGGTTTATCCCAGGAATGTGAGGTTGATTAAACATTTTAAAATCAAACAGTGCAATTTACCATATTAACAGATGAAAAAAGAAAACCTACATGATCATCTCAATAGACCTACAAAAAGTATGTGATAAAATCTAACATCAATTCCTGAGGAAAACTGTCAGTAATAAGAGGAAACTTCTTCAAAATGGTACATTTATGAGAAACTAGAGCTAACATTATACTCACTGACAAAGGACTGAATGCTTTCCTCTCCAGATCAGGAAGAAGACAATTATATTTACTAACATTAATTCTATTCAGCATTGTACTGAGTTTCTAGGTTCTAGCCAGTACAAAAAGGCAAAAACAAAAGAAATAAGCCATCTAAATTAGAAAGGAAGTAAAACAGTCTTTATTTATAAATTACATAAGTACACAAAATAAAATCCACTGAACTACTAAGTTTAGCAAAACTGAAGGATTCAAGACCAATATATAAAAATCAATTGTATTTGTATAAATAAGCAATGAACAATCAGAAACTGGAATTTTAAAAATTAGGGTAGTATAAAAAGTATGGAACATTTAGGGAAAAATCTGATAAAAGATGTGCAGGATCTGTCCCTGAAAATGACAAAACAGTGCTGAGAGACATTTGAAAAGACTCAATGAAGTGGAGAGATGGATACCGAGTTCTTGGTCTGGATAACTCAATGTTGTTGTCAATTCTCCCCCAGTTAAGGCAATCATACTCAAAAATCACAGCAAGTTTGTTGTTGTTTTGTTGTTGTTTGTTTTGTTTTGTTTTGCCTTAGAAATTGACAAACTGATATATGAGATACCAAGGATCTAGAATAGCCAAAATGCCATTGAAAAAGAATGACAAAGTTGGAAGTTTTTTACTATATGGCTTCAAGAATAAGGCATTATAATAGAGACAATGTACTATTGGCATTGCTATGGTTTGGATGTTTGTTCCCCGCAAACCTCATGTTGAAATTTGATCCCAATGTTAAAAGTGGGACCTAATAGGAGGTGTTTGGGTCATGGGGACAGCTCCCTCATGAATAGATCAATGCCTTCCCTTGCAGGTGAGTGAGTTCTCACTCTATTAGTTCCCATGAGAGCTGGTTGTTAAAAAGAGTCTGGCACCTCCTGCCTCTCTTACTTCCTTTCCTGACACATGGTCTCTGTACACACCAACTCCCCTTCACCTTCCACTACAAATGGAAGCAGCCTGAGGCCATCACCAGATGCCCAGTCTTGGACTTTTTAGCCATCAGAATCATGATCCAAATAACCCTTTCCTCTTTATAAATTACCCAGGCTCAGATATTCCTTTATAGCAACACAAAATGGACTAAGACAGGCATCAAGATATGCAGGTAGATCAGGGGAGCAGAATAGAGCCTGCAAGAAATAAACCCACACATACATAACCATTTTTTTTTTTTTTTGACAAAGATGCAAAGGCACTTTATTGGCTAAAGAGTTGTCTTTTCAACAAATGGTACTGGAACATTTGGCTATCCATGTCGAAACAAAAACAAGCAAAAAACTTTGATCTGTATCTCACACATTTACAAAAATGATCTTAAATGGATCACAGACTTAGATGTAAAACATAAAAGGGTAAGAATTCTAGGAGAAAATTTTTGTGACTTAGGGTTAGGCAGAGATTTCTTAGCTATGACACCAAAAGCACAATTCATAAAACAAAACAATTGATACACTGCCAAAATTAAGAACTTTTGCTCTTAAAAAGATACTGTTAACAGAATGAAAGGACAATCCACAGGCTGAGTGGAAAAACGTGCAAATTGCATACCTATTGAACACTTGCATGCAGAATATATAAAGAACTTTCAAAACTCAGTAAGAAAACAGACAACCTCATAAAAATGGAAATACTGTAAACAAACACTTTACCAAAGAAGATATGTGACTGACGAATGTGCACATGATCAGATACTCAACATTATTAGTCAACAAGGTAATTTGAACTTTGAAAATCCGTAAGAAAATACTATATACCTATTAGAATTACAAAAATTGAAAAGACTAACCATACCAAGTGTTGGCAAGGATGTGGAAAAAAATGGAACTCATATACTGCCAGTGGGAAAGTAAAAATGTTATAATCACTTTCAAAAACAGTTTGAAAAATTTCTTTAAAAGTTAAACATATGCCTATCATATTGCTCCATTATTCATATCCTAGGTATTTATCCAAAGTAAAAGCATATCTCCATACAAAGACTTGTACATGAATGTCCATAGCAGCTAGATTTGTCATATCAAAAACTGAAAACAATCCATGTGTCCACCATGGATAAATAAGTTGTATATCCATACAGCAGAGTATTACTCTGCAATACAAAGGGATGAACTGCTGATACATCCAACAATATCAACAAATCTCGAAATTATGCTGAGTGAAAGAAGCCAAAGACAAGTACATACTTATGATTCTACTTATACAGAATTCTAGAAAGTGCAAAATTAATCTATAGTAATAAAAAGCAGATCAGTGGTTTCCTGAGACTGGAAGGAGGGTTAGAGAGAGAAGATTAGAAAGAGACAGGAAGAAACTATTGGAGGTGATAAATTCATTATCTTGATTGTGGTGATAGTTTCTTGAGCATCTAATTGTAGACTTTAAATATGTACAGTTTACTGTGTGTCATTTATACCTCAATAAAGCTGTCAGAAAATGTATTAAAGTAAACGATAAATACCACCATCAGAAATAATGCATATTTTGTTTAAGATACAGAGGGTTAAGGCAGTGTGTGGTTTTTAAAAAATCATTTGGAATTTCAAAGGTTTTAAGACATAACATAAAGATAGATCTTTTTTATAGGATTATTGGTTTAATGAGATGTTACCCCAAGGCAAAGCCAATATTTATTAACCTCCAATGGTCAATTTTCACCTCAGGAAAATAGTGGATTTATAAATATTTATAGCTGTTATAGAGGACTTTTGATGCTACATATTGAGATGAGTACAGAAACAAAGTATATTACTGAGTCTGAAGACTGATACAACTTTAAAAATATGTTTCAAAAAGCATTTCAGGATGACAGTAGAGAAAAATAAAAATAAGCATGAAGACTTCTGAGATGAGGTACTGTTTAAAGGCACTGGATGTTTTTAATTTGGCAGAAACATGAGAATCAGATTGAACTCTGTTATTGGAATAATAATTATTACAAAATAATGCTGAGAAAATTTATACTTTTTGACTACAACCACTTCCCCTCTGCCATGTATGGAAACAAAGAATTCCAAGACAGGTAGTGTTCCTCAGACTGAGAGTTGAGGATCTTTAGAATGTCTGAAGGAAGTTTTAAAGTAAAGCAAGCAAGGCTGAGACATTCATGCATGTTGGATAGGGTTATGGGCTCAAGATGAATTCACTTTCTCTACTGCGTTCATCATTAATTAATTAATCCAATCAACAAATATGTGTGGAGCATCTACGATGCACTGACACTTGGTCCAGTGCTTTTCAAAATTCTGATCTACAGTGAACAAAATCTCTCTATTTTTAGCATCCTTTCTGAATGGTCTTTTTTATTTCTTGCCATAACAGAGTCATTCCTCAGGGATACCATGTCTTCTACAGTCCTATTAAGTGAAAGACCCATCTAAACATCTTTCTTCCTCCTTATCAGTACCAGCATATTATTCCCTCTTCTTTTTGTAAAATTCAGTTCTTTAGCTGCCTCATCTTCAGTGACTTCTCCTTCACCTCAATAACCCCCGGCCAAGAAGCACCTAGATTAGGAACGGCATTGTATCAATAGCGCTAATTCATGTATGCCCCTTCTCACCATGACTTTCTGTAGTTGTAGTTCAACTAGTTGGACTATAATGGTTTTTGTCTTTACCTCTTTCCTTTCTTCCTTTTCTTTTTTTCTCTTTTCCCCCTTTTATTCTCATCTTTTAAACCTATATCCCTCTACGTTCTAGCCATTACCTTTCTTTTCTGTTCACTTCTTCCTCCACTCAGTTTAAAATTAAACATTGTGTTTAGAGACTTTACTAAAACCTCTGACATTACTTCTAACTTTTGAAAGAGTTTAGTTAAACTCTCACATTATGTCTAACTTTTCTGTAGATTCTTTGGGGTATGCAAATAATGACATTCTTTATTGTTTACTTTCCAGTCCTATACCCTTAGTTTATTTTTCTTATCTTATTGTTCCTAAGACATACAGTAAAATGATGTACAGGTGTGATGTAATAATCCAAATATTCCCTTTCTCTCCACCTCCAAGGCAAACTCCGTAGTCTATGACACTATTTTCTTTCACTTGATCAACTAAATCTCCCTCCAAAATGGACTCCCTAGAATTACTCTGTTCCTTCCCAATCCTTTTGCATTTCATAAGCAGAATGATCTTTTCAAAATACAATTTAGGTTATGTAATAGCCTTGTCTTAAACCGTTCACTGGTTTGTAACTGCACCTACAATAAAATCCAGAAGCTCTAACAGAATCTACTTCTTCAAGGCCTTCTTTTTTTTCACTAGATTTTACTCACTCTGCTTTCTTTTTCACTTTGTTTTTCTTTTTTCCAGAAGATGACAAAGCTTTCCTACCTCAGGTCCTTCTAATGGCTGTTCTTTCTGCCTGGAATGTTCTTTGCCTCACACTTTTCCTGCAAAAATCCTACTGATCCGGGGAAGCCCTCCCACAACTCCAGAAATTCAGAATTCAATCAGCTCTCTTTCTCTCTCTCTTTTTTTTTTTAGAGACAGAGACTTGCTCTGTCGCCCGGTGGAGTGCAGTGGCACAATCACAGCTCACTGCAGCCCTGAACTCCTGGGCTCGAGGGATCTTCCATCCTGAGTAGCTGAGACTACAGGCACACAACATTGTGCCCAGCTAATTTTAAAATTTTCTGTAGAGATGGGGTCTCACTATGTTGCCCAGGCCAGTCTTGAGCTCCTGGCTTCAAGTCATTGTCTCACCTCAGCCTCCCAATGTGCTGGGATTACAGGCATGAGCCACAGCACCGGCTCGCTCTTTTAAAATGTTTCATGCAACTCTTAATTTTTCCTTCAAAACACTTACTACCTCATGTAATTATATATATTTATTTATATGGCTACTTAATATATGTCTCCCTCATTGTACTGAAAGCTCTGTGTGTTTACCCCATCATCCCTAGCCTGTGGCACTTTGCCCAGAAAATAGTGTGCTCTTAATATTTATTGAATGAATAAACAGATGAATGAGGATACAAAGAAGACACAATCCTGGCTCAGAAAATTGCACTCACAGGTCTTTCCTTCCAGTGTCAACGAGTTGTTGGCCTTACCAGTGTTAGAAGTGGCAATAAGGAACAGAATGATATCCATGATCCCAACTTCACATTCCACAGTGAGAGGACCTTGCTAGGTCAGGAGTGGATTAATGTAAGCAGTTGCAGCAACCTGAATCATGGTAGTGAAAATGGCAGGAGGAGCAGGATAAACTGGGGTGAGAAATTAAATCCAGGCTTCATTCATTACACAACTAAACCCAGAAAAGCAGGATAGCCAAAATATTCACAGTTGGTTTGAATATAAACCTAAACAATTCAACACTTAGATTCCTTTTGTTATTTCCTTAGATTCCTTAAAGTCCATTTATTTCTCCTTCATTGCTTAATAAAAGAGTTTGTTTTCTTAAAGACAGAGTCTCACTTTGTTACCCAGGCTGGAGTACAGTGGCACAATCATAGCTCGCTGCAGCCTCAATCCCCTGACCTCAAGTGATCCTCCCACCTCAGCCTCCTGAGTAGCTGGGACTACAGCATGCACTACCATGCCCAGCTTTTTTAAAAAATTTTCAGTAGAAACAAGGTCTCACTATGTGGCCCAGGCTGGTCTTGAATTCCTGGGTTCATGTGATCCTCCTGCCTCAGCCTCCTGAAGTGCTGGGATTCAGGCATGAACCCCTGCGCCCAGCCTACAAAGAATTTTTAAACTGGTGTTGCATGCGAGTAACTAAAAGATCCATGCTGTTGCCCAAAGGAAAAAAACAAGTAGCAGCAACTGTTAGCTTCTAAAGTCAGAAGCAGCCAGGGTTCCTTGAGGAGAGATGTAGCGTCCCACAAGTTTAAATGTGGGTTGAATAGTAAATGTTGGTTCCTTCTCAGAGATCTCATCTTCCTCCCAGTCTTAAATAATGAGCTGTCCCTTCTCCTATTCAAGGACCCCACCCCAGAGGCCTGAGACCATCCTCTTGTTCCTCGCATGAGACCTTGGCCTTCTGTCACCTTGTACCTTCAGCCAGGCTTTCGTTCTCTGTTGGAAACATCCCCTTGAGCTATAAATCAGCTTGTTCTCTTTTCCCTTGAATTCATATTACCCCCTGGCTATTATATAATTTATATCTTTCTTTCTTTCTCATTAAACCTTTCCATTTCCTTACCTCCCACTCACTCCTTAGCCCACTGCAATCTATTTAGGAGTAATTTTAAAACCTTTCTAAAAGAACTTCCTATCTAAAAATCCAGAGTATTTTCTAGTGTTTACCCAGTGATGTGCCAGTAAAATATTGAATAATCAGCTTCTCAGAGCAGGAGTGGGGGAGCCTAGATTTGTAGTATATTCCTCTTTCATTAAGTGTTGCAAATACATTCACCATGACTGCTTTCAGCTACCAACTTGGCATCAACTGGTTTGCAAAACTTCTGAAAATTTAACATTGGCACTTGTGAGCCATGATGAGCCTGCCCTAGCACACCATTGTAATCTTACTGAAATCCTCTGTTGCATGAGGATCTGTCAATCACTCTTTACTTCAACTATGTCCTATTCTCTGATATTCCAAGATATTACACGCCTTTGAGACTTCTCCTACATCTTTGCCTGTTACCTTCCTGGAATCTTCTTTCTCCTCTTGCTTAAGACTTAAGGTTCACTGGGGTCCAGTGACGTTCTTTCTTGACAAACTTTCCTAGTGAAATCAAACATAACTTCTGTAGTTTCAAATGCAGTTATATATCTCTCATGCAAGAGTGCACCTGAACTGCCTTGTGGTCAGACAGACTGCAAACCCAAAATGTCATAACCATTCTATGACCTGGGCTCCCTACCTCTTTCTAAGCAGTAAAGCACTGCTCTTTTATCTCCCCAATAATTCCTAAATCCAGCTCTGCTTCTCCATTTCTATCAGTATTGCTGCTTCAAAAGGAGGAATCATTTATAAAGTAATCCATAAGAGTCAAAGTTAATGATATCCCCATCAGCGTAAAACTGATTCATGGGTCATCAGTCACTGGTACTATTTCCCAAGATGTGTACTGTGTTTTAATAGTAGAAAAAAAAGAAGTTTTTTAATTAAAAAAAGAAATGTTTAGGATTCACTGAGTTAAGTGAAGCAGAGGTTTGGGTTGGTTTTCACTTTTTGGAAACTTTAGTATGCTAATGTGGATTGCAGAGAGGATCTGAGTTAAAACAGGACTATCTGAGCGTGAAAGAGTCTCTCTCTTACGTTGCAATAGCCTTGACCTCATTGTAATAGTCTTGAATCAAGTCTTCCTTTAAAAAACAAACAAACCAAAAAGTATTACTGCCTTGCAGCACATAAGCTGTCTTTAGAATACAGTTCAGAGTGACCCTGGTCTGCAGAATAAGAGTTAAAAACCTCAAAAAATGCAAAGCCGTCTTTGACTTGGTCTCTGCCTACCACTCCAGCCTCAACACTGTCTGTCTCTGTCTTTGATCTTAAACTTGAACATTTACATTTTTGTGTTTGCCTCACAAACCATGTTGTTTGCCACCATTCTTATATTCATGCCCTTCTCTAAGCGAGAATTTCTCTTACCAGCCCACTTGTCCAGACAATGCCTACTTTGGTTCTCTGTTCTCTGGCATCATTTCTTCCAGAGTCCTTCCTGGTTTTCTCAGCACCTTCCACCTGTATCTTATTTATTCTCATCATCAAACATAGTGCTTGTCTGTATTAAGTATATCTTTTTTTTTTTTTTTTTTGAGACGGGATCTCACTGTTGCCCAGGCTAGAGCTCAGTGGCCCTAACATGGCTCACTGTACCCTAGACCTCCTGGGCTCAAGAGATCCTCCTGTCTCAGCCTGCCATATAGCTGAGACCACAGGTGTGTGCCACCACACCTGACTAATTTTTAAATTTTTTGTAGAGACAGGATTGCACTTTGTTGTCCAGGCTGGTCTCGAACTCCTGGGTCCAAGTGATCCTCCCACCTCGGCCTCCCAAAGTCCAGGGATTCCAGGTGTGAGCCACTGTGCCCAGGCATTTTTTTATTCTCATGCTTTGGCATCTGGGGCCTTGCTGACCCGGGAGAGACTGCCCCCTCCCAGGGCTAGCTAATTCCTAGACACAGTAACGGACTCACTTGCAAGTACACCTTTTGTATGCAAACCAACCAATCCAAAACCCATACCACTAACCACCTCCTTTACTGGGCTCTTATAGAACTCTTACAGCCCAGGCCACTATTACACAACCTTAATATGTCAGCACCAGGTACCAGACAACTAGAGACAGTCCCTATACCCCAGTGCCCACTGAAATTACTCAAACCAGCTAGCCCTAAACCTGCTTCCCTGCTTCCCCTGTTCTTCAGCAGAAAGCACAATAAAAGCTTCTGCCCACATTTTTCTTTATACCCCATCTCCTCACAGACCCTGGTACTTCCCCTGAGGTCCCCTGTGTGGTCTGTTGTGCCTCCTGTTTCCAGGGAACTGTGAGTATAAACTTCTTACATGAAGTCTTTTCTGTGTCTGCACATTTTACTACTATTGATTTAAACAAATTCTGAGTACCTTTGAAAATACTGTCACATGGTAGATCTTCAAGAAATGTTTGTTGAATAAATAATATTAAGTAACTAATTAGTTTACTGTTTGCAAGAATATAAAAGCTGCCATCCTGAGTTAGCCTGCTGGTTCATCTAGCTCTGCACTCTGATATCAGTGAATCCATCACAAAATATAGTTGACATCAATAGTTAAGCTGTATCTTCAAAACAAAAAAAGTCCTTAATGAAAAAAGAGAAAGGAATCACATATTGTTTTTAATTTTCCTTGAATAATGAGGGTTTCAGTTACAGTAAGACAGTTGGGTTTTTCCCCTCCACTGCCACTAGCTTTAAATTCAACCCTTACATTTAGGAATATTGAGGAATGTCAATGCTGACATTTCTACAAATTGAGGGAATGCCAGCATTGAAAAAGCCTAGATGGGCGCGGCACAGTGGCTCATGCCTGTAATCCCAACACTTTGAGAGGCTGAGGCAGGTGGATCACTTGAGGCCAGGAGTTCAAGACCAGCCTGGGCAACATGGTGAAACCCCACCTCTACTAAAAATACAAAAATTAGCTGAGAGTGGCGGTGCACACCTGTAATCCCAGGTACTCCAGAGACTTAGGCACAAGAATCGCTTGAGCCCGGGAGGTGAAGGTTGCAGTGAGCCAAGATCATGCCACTGCACACCAGCCTGGGGAACAGAGCAAGATTCCATCTCTAAAAACAAAAGAAAACAAAAAAGAAATAGCCTAGATAAAAATCCTGTCTAGGAGAGGACAGGAGAATTCTCTCCTGGGCCTATGAGTCAGGCTGGTCTCTTTTTGGTATGAGAAGGAGGGAACTACAGGGGTCTCCATAAATTCAGCTCATTTGACTTATTGTGGAAGATGACAGTGTCCTTCATTTCTAGTTAAAATCAGCCACTGAATCGGTTATAAGCTTTATGTCGCAAGTAGCAGAAAAATCCATCCTAAACTGGCTTAACACACTAGCACACAAAGGATAAGTCAGGAGGTAGACTGATGCCCTTCCAATGTTAAACACAACTAAAACAGAAAATACTTCCAAGGAAAGATATAAAAGCACTAAAACTATATTAACTGGGTCCAAAACATAAAAAAGAGGTATGAACATAGGAGTCAGCGGTAACTTTGGGTCCGGGAAGGAATGAGATGAAATGGAGAGGAAGCCATATGATTATGATTCAGTTATTTGTCAAGGTTCTTACTTTTGTTTTGCATGGTGGGTTTGAGGGTGTTTATTACATTATTAAAAACATAATAAATAAATAAGCAAGCATACTTAGAGACAGAGCTAGAACTAGAACAAAAATTTTCTGATCCTAGGCAGCTCCTGCGAAAGACAAAAGCTGTTGTTATAGGATGCCTGCTCCTGGTCCAACCACTCCTCCTCCACCTCTGTAACTTGGAGAAGGCACAGGGCAACTTCATAACCTTCTGTTTTCAGCAAGGCATGGAGTTAGGGCCTCATTCTGTGCTAAAACAGGATTCAAGCCGAAGAGTTTTAGATGAAATAAATACGCATTTTTTAAGGAAAATAAATTTAAGGAATAGCCATTCCTAAAAGAAATAGATTGATGGAGTAAAATAAATAAACCAAGAACAGCTATCAATTAGTGGGATGCTCCCTGCATTGTTAACTGAGAATTTGCAAATGCTGAATAATTAATTTTGGCATCAATAGTTAACACAATTTAGTAATAGGAGAGGAAGGCTGTCTGATTGAGAAGCCAAATCTTAGGTTGTATTTTGATGAGTAATGCCCATAACAGGTTAGCCAATTCTTCTGTTATTAAATTAATCTCATATGAATACGATCTTGAAATAATATATGTGATATGTGAGGCTTGCCTGCACTAGGAAAAAAAAAAAGTAGTTCAATGTTTCCATTCTAACTCTTCATTGATTAATGTCATTGGTGATTGGTTGGAAGTGGAGGTTAAAAAAAAAACAACTATGTATGAGTCTAAAAGGAATTTTTTTTCTCCTTCAGACTATGTTTAAAATTTTATCTGGCCGGGCGCGGTGGCTCAAGCCTGTAATCCCAGCACTTTGGGAGGCCGAGATGGGCAGATCACGAGGTCAGGAGATCGAGACCATCCTGGCTAACACAGTGAAACCCCGTCTCTACTAAAAAAATACAAAAAAAATAGCCGGGCGAGGTGGCAGGTGCCTGTAGTCCCAGCTATAGGGAGGCTGAGGCAGGAGAATGGTGTAAACCTGGGAGGCGGAGCTTGCAGTGAGCTGAGATCCGGCCACTGCACTCCAGCCTGGGCGACAGTGCGAGACTCCCTCTCAAAAAAAAAAAAAAAAAAAAAAAAAAAAAAAATTTTATCCAAGCTGGGAATGGTAGTGCATGACTATAGTCCCAATTTCTTGGGAGTATGAGATGGGAGAATTGCTTGAGTCCAGGAGTTTGAGCCTGGGCAACATAGCAAGACTCCATCTCTAAAAACACTTAAATAAAATAAAAATATTTAAAAATGTTTTCTCCTAATGACTGGTCAGAATCCAATTAAAGCTATGATTCCTCAGGTAAAGTTAAGTGAGCTAAAAAATTATTTTATGAATTTGATCAATATAAAAAGTCAAAGTAAATCACACAAAGAAAAGGAACTCTCCAAAACAGCTGTCTGACACTGTCTGCCTCCTTCCCCCTCTGTAGTTTATTCTTAAGGAAAATTTGCTGAATTTCCATTAACTCTTCTACTCTATATGTAGACTTAAAAATGTGTTTGTGTGTTGAATTGACACAGTATGAAACTTAAATATTTACCAGTGAACAAAAACACCAAGCATTGAAAAAGCCAGAACATGCTTGTTTGTTTTTTAATCCTGACTGGTTTAACCACAGTGAGACAAAAGCCAGTGGGATATTTGTGTCTGGTGAGGCTCATCAAGTTGTTTCAAATGCTCTAGAAATCACAGATGATCACCCTGCCATCTGCTTAATTCTGGCCATGAAGACTCAGTTGTGTGCTGATAATGTCACAGTGGTTCCCTCATGGTAGAGGACCTTGATGTTCAGGCTGCTTTTGAACAAACGTGATGTGATTCGTGATTTGAAAGGTAGCTAATCTGACAGCAGACTGTAGTGCAGATGGCAGTGGGGAGACAAAAGTGAGGTAGTTATTCTAACCTTCTTTAGAGACAGTAATGTGGTCCTGAATTTGACAGTCAAAATAAGCAGGATAGGATGTAGGGGACAGGGAATGATGAGTTCAGTGCTAACGATGTTTAATTTAGCATCAGGACATCCAACTTCACCTATAGTGGGAAATGCAGACCTGGTGCTCAAGAGGATGACGTGAGGACTTAACCAAGGTGTAGCAAGCCACCTGAGTAGAGATCATTGATGCTGTGAAAGGCACCAGCTAGGTCTGAAGAGAATGTCTGATCTCCATCCCTCAGCAAATTATAGTAATTGCACAGGCCCCAGCAGATTCCTCTCCCCTACTGTGCTTAGAGATGTTATCATCAGGACTCATTCTCAAACCACATACACACCCCCCCACACACACACACATATACACTCCACACACACCCCACACATTCACACCTGCCCCCTCCCGCCTCCCCTCCGTGCCCCCTGCACACACCACATTCCAGGGTTCTCAAGGCTTTAGGAAAAGAAGTCTTGGTCATAAAATGTTTATGTAGGGAAGAAAAGACTTTTCCTGTATCCTTTTAAGATCCGTGGCTGGGCCTGAGAATGAAACTGACAAAAACAGATAAACAGGAGAAATGCATACATATTTTATTTGATGTTAATATTTTCATGTACATAGGGGCCTTTGGCCTTTGTATAAAGGAAAGGCCAAAAGAAGTGGATAGACCTGACAGCTTGTATACTATCTTAACAGAGTGATAAGTTGTACATACGTGACAAGGCAAAGGAAAAGGTGGTTTGGCTAGGGTGGTAAATTGTGGGAAAGTGACTAGGAAATACATAAGGGAAACTAATCAACAGGAAGGATTATTTTAGTAAGATTTGTTTTACAGATTTATCAGCATCAATTATCTGTCTCTGGTGATAAAAATTGTTCTCCTCTCCAGGGAGGACACCTTTCTCACTAGAAATTTATGTCCTGCTTTTAAGTAGAAAGAAGAAGTCAGAAAGCCCTTCCTGCATCTTCTGTTTCTCAACTGCCTTCAGCTCAAAGTAATCAATGTGCCAACGTGCCATATTTTGAAGTGGCATGTTCTGATCCCCTTCATTTGCTATTCTTGGCTTAGCAAATTTTGCTGAAATATAACATGAATACACTATGATTTTACCACAGGTACTTGATACATGTGTATCAAGTACATCACAATATAAAAATTAAAGATATTAATTTGTTATGTTATGTATTTATTTTCTATAAGAATAAACTCTAGACTAATATGTTCTTTTACTCTAGGTTAGGCCCCTAGATATTTATGTGCCTATTATAAACCATGAATTTAAAGTGTTCTTAATTTTAATTATATTAACTGGCAATTTCTGCTTGATACATCAAGTGTTAAGGATTTAATCCATTTTTTTCTTATATTTGGTAGGTGATTAGGTCCAAAAAAATACCTAATTTTCATACTATTAAAATAAATGTATTTTACTTCATTTTTTTCCCTGAGGTAGGATCTCACTCTGTCACCCAGGCTGGAGAGTGCTGTGGCATGAACATGGCTCACTACAGTCTCAGCCTCCCGGGCTCAAGTGATCCTCCCACCTCAGCCTCACAAGTAGTTCAGACCACAGGCATATACACCCACACCCAGTTTTTTGTTTTGTTTTGTTTTTGTTTTTGTTTTGTAGAGACAAGTTCTCGCTATGTTACCTAGACTGATCTCAAACTCCTGGGCTCGAGTAATTCTCCTGCCTCAGCCTTCCAAAGGATGTAATGTGGACATCAATACCCATCAACACACCTGAGGGTGTGGGGATTATTTGTCACAGTAGAGTACTGATGTCCACATTTTATCATGTGACCGTGCCCTATTTAAAGAGGTAATGTTTTCAAACTAGAATAAGAGGCCATTTTTGTTGTCTCAGTATGGATTTAGCCTAAGTACAGTTTGTAAAAGTTGCTACTCTTGAAAATAAAGCATCATCAGGGAATATTCTGTTAAAACATAGGACACCATGAAAGAATCACACAGGGCAGTGTCAACTGCTCTCAAAGAGAACAAGTAACGATTTTTGCCCTTGATCCATTGGATCCTTGATCTGGTATTACAGTTAAGGTGACGTTAGTATTTAAGTTTTACCATTATTCATAAGAATGGCAGGTAAAAGAGGAAAAACGGTCATCACTGATCTTTATTCCATACCACAATCAAAGGTAAATGATGTTAACTGGATAAGTATTTGGTTTTACATAAGCATTTTTTTCAGGATAAAGTCTGAGTTAATATTTGGTAATGCAGCCTAAAGTTCTTAAGAACCTTCTTCAGTATTGGTTATTGAAATTTTCAAGTTGATTAGACGTGATGCATCCAATGAATCCTTGATATATTTATAGCTAGGAGAGAAAATGAGACTTTGGGGTATCTGGTGTCCTTCACACTTACAGTTTTCATTCATCAAATCATTCATTTTTGTCCTTCATGGGATGAGTAATAGAGAAGGAAACATTAACTATATAAAAACATAGAGTAAATGTATGTCTACACATTGCAATAATTGTTCTGAAAGTGTAAGGGTCAGGCACCATGAGAGAGAATGAGGGAGGGATAGAAGAAGGGTATCAGAGAAAGCCTCTCTGCAAAGCAGTATTTAAGCTGACGTAGGTGTTAGCCAGGAAAAGGGGTAGCATTTCACATTAAGACAGAATCTCAAGTCTGTTTAATTGCAATAATTTACAATGAAATTATATGACCCTCATATACACCCTATTGGACCTAAAGGTATAACATAAAAATATTATAGATCATCTAACAATATGTGAAAATGTCACTCATTAATTTCAAATAGCAATTTGCAATTCTATGGTTATAAACTATTTGGCTTGGGGCAATATATTTCCAGGTCTTATGAAATTATTCATTCTCATTAAACACTAATGATCCTTACTGCGAAGATTAGAGCTAATTAACTACTCCTTTCACCTACATAAATTTATTAGTTACTCATGATGAATCCAGTAAATGTTTCCGTGTTAGTTGGCCAAAGTAAGTATTATGGACCAGCTACCGACACCACTAAGCATGCATGTAAACAAATACTTTGAAAAATAAACAAAGCTATCATTAGGTAATCAAGTTGAAAAACAGATGGACAGCAGAACCAAACATTACGATATATTAAATAGTCATCCACCTAACATTAGTGGGGTACCAAAACATGGTGTTTCCATAGTTACAGGCACTGGTGTACAGGGACTTTGGTGGTGAGTATGGTTACTTCATCACCATTTCAGAATCAAAAGGGTAACTGAAAATGATGGAGGTCATTAGCACTGACTTCCTTGCCTTAAATGCTAACAAGAAGTAGCTGCTTTTTAGAACCAGGAAGATTTCAAACAAAGCCAGCAATGACACCAAGTCATCATTGGCACGAATGGAAGAAAATGAGTTCATCAATGCTTCAGAGCAGAGGAGTGGTTCCCAAAGTGTGATCCAGGTAACAGCAGCATCAGCAGCACCTAATAACTTGTTAGAAATTCATGTTAATGGCTCAGGCTGGGCATGGTGGCTCACGCCTGTAATCCTAGCACTCTGGGAGGCCAAGGCAGGTGGATTACTTGAGCTCAGGAGTTCGAGACCAGCCTGGGCAACATGGTGAAACTCCTTCTCTACAAAAAATACAAAAATTAGCCAGGCATGGTGCTGCGCACCTGTACTCCCAGCTACTTGCAGAGCTGAGGTGGGTGGATCACTTGAGACCAGGAGGCAGAGGTTGCAGTGAGCTGAGATTGTGCCACTTGCACTCCAGCCTGGGTTCAAAAAAAAAAAAAAAGAAAAAGAAAGGAAAAAGAAAAGAAAGAAAGAAAGAAAAAGGCTCCCTACCTTGGCTACTGATCAGAACATCTCAGGGCAAGGCAATCTGTGTTCTAACCAGGTGATCCTGATACATGCTGAAGTTTGAGAACCACTGCCATTGATTTTAAAACAAAACCAGACTCAAAAACTAGCCTCAATTTTCTTGCAATTTTCTAAGAGTTATTTTCTTTCATTTATTTCAATTCAGAACAAATTGAAGCCATGTAATAGCATATCATTTAACTTCAATAACTTAGCAATAAATTTGAATTGTTAAATTTTGAATAAGTTGAACTCTGATCTTGGCATATTTTGAATGTGTTATAAATGTAAGGTTTTTGAAGATTATACAGAGTTTGTGCTGCCATAAATTTTTTTAGTTAGTGCAATTTAAATGCACAGGAAATTAAAATACGACTTATTGACCTAAGAATGTATATTTTCATTTGAAAATTTTTGTATCCTTTAGTATATCTCACACTATATGTATTAAAATTATTTGCCTCACTTTAAGACAGCCTGATATAGAACATATCCAATTCTTTAAAAAATATAGAAAATTAAATATTATTATTCACATCACAAAGAAATCATCTTTGGGCTTAAAACATGTATTTTCTTATATAATTTAAAAATAAATTTATTCACAAAATTCAGTGTCTATACAATTTTTCTGGTACATGTATGACAACCAAATCAACTGTTTTTCAAATGCACTAATTTTTAAGTATTCTGTGCACATGTAACGTATCCTATACATGTCCTACCACTAGGCTGAAGCAGAGTCTGACATCCTATAAGAGGATTTTGCATAATCTATCTTTTGCTCCATACAGTGCATTTCTAAAAATCCGTTTGATCTAGAGACAGGGTCTTGCTGTGTTGCCCAGGCTGGTCTTGAACTGCTCGGCTCACGCAATCTTCCTACCTCAGCCTCCTCAGTAGCTGGGACTACAGGTATGCACCACTGTGCCTGGAAACATTGCATTTTCAGAGGTGTCCTAATACTGTGAATAAATCACTAAACAAACTTCCCAAAATATAATTAAACCTATGTGTGAACGAAAGGGCTATCTTTGATCAGACGTTACTCTGGTGCCATAGGTTGCTCTATAAGGAAGCATGTCAGGCAGTGTTTTGAGTCACTGAAAATTAATATTACAACCAGGCAACCATGTAACATATAAATAAGAACTCTGCCATCTTGGAGCAGAGGAGATGGGCTGAGAAAGGCTGCAGAGCAGCAAGAGAAGCATGTTAATTCTAGGGGAAGAGTTTGATGAACAAAATGCAAGAATAAGAGAGTTGGAGTTTCCTATGTTCCCCATTATGAAAGTCTCAAGGGTTCTCCAGAAAGAACAAGGAGCTACAGCTATTATTAACACAATTCACAAACTATAATGTGGAGTGGAGTTTCCTCCTGGTAAAGACCTGGAGATAAAGCTAGGAACAAGAAATTTCACCTGGTCTATATGTAATGACATTCCATTATCAATTCTTTTAAATTTGTTAACGTGTATTTTATGGCTCAGAATGTGGTCTATTTTGGTGAATGTTCCGTGTGACCTTGATTAAAATGTGTATTCTGCTGTTGTTGGATGACGCTGTCTATGGACATCAGTTATACCCAGTTGATTGATGGCAATGAATTCAACTATGTCCTTACTGATTTTCTGCCTGCTGGATCTGTCCGTTTTGACAGAGCGTGTTGGAGTCTTCAACTGTAATGGTGGATTCATCTATTTTTCCTTGCAGTTCTATCACTTTTTCCCTCCTGGAGTTTGCTGTTCTGTTGGTAGGTGCACACACATTAAGAAATGTTGGCCGGGCCCGGTGCCTCATGCCTGTAATCCCAGCACTTAGGGAGGTCAAGGTAGGTGGATCACGAGATCAGGAGATGGAGACCAGCCTGGCCAACATCTCTACTAAAAATACAAAAATTAGCTGGGTGTGGTGGCATGCGCCTGTAATCCCAGCTATGTGGGAGGCTGAGGCAGGAGACTTGCTTGAACCCGGGAGGCAGAGGTTGCAGTGAGCTGAGGTCACACCATTGCACTCCAGCCTGGGCAACAAGAGTGAAACTCTGTCTCAAAAAAAAAAAAAAAAAAATTGTTATGTCTTCTTGGAGAACTGTCCCTTTTATCATTATGTAATGCCCCTCTTTTACACTGATAATTTTACTTGCTGTGAAGTCTTCTGTCTAAAATTAATATAGCTACTCCTGTTTTCTTTTGACTAGGTATATATGTATCTTTTAAGTGGTTTTCTTATCAGCACCATATAGTTGAGTCTTGTTTTTTTATCCACTCTGACCATTGATGTTCACAGTGATTGTTGATATAGTTGGATTAATAGCTTTCACTCTTTCTTCTGGCTTTTGTGGTTTCAGCCGAGCATTTTATATGATTCCATTTCTCTCTTTTTTTTTTTTTTTTTGGAGACAAGGTCTCACTCTGTTATGCAGGCTGGAGGGCAGCGGCTCAATCTTAGCTCACTGACTCAGCGTCCCGGGTCTGGGACTATAGGCATGCACCACCATGCCAAGTTAATTTTTTGTATTTTTTGGTAGAGATGGGGTTTCGCCATATTGCCCAGGCTGGTCTTGAACTCCTGGACTCAAGCAATCCTCCCGTTTCAGCCTCTTGAAGTGTTGAGATTACAGGCACTAGCCAGGTAATCAGTCATGGCACCCAGCTGTTTTCTCTCCTTTCTTAGCATACCAATTATACTTCTTTTTTAAAAAAACTTTTAGTAGTTGTCCTAGAGTTTGCAATATATATTTAAAGCTAATCGAAGCCCACTTTCAAATAACACTACCAGTTCCCAGATAGTGTGAATGCCTTACAAAAACAAAATAATCCTAATTATTCCCTCCTGTCTCTTGTATCATTGCTGTCATTAATTTCACTTAAATATAGCATATATAAATATATATGTATAGTCATGTGTTGCTTAATGACAAGGCTACAGTCTAAGAAATGTGTCATTAGGTGATTTTGTCACTATGTGAACACCATAGTGTATACTTACACAAACCTAGATGGTCTAGCCCACTACACACCTAGGCTGTATGGTGTAGCCTATTGCTCAGGCTACAAAGCAGTACAGCATGTTACTATACTGAGTACTGTAGGTAATTCTAATACAATGGTAAGTACCCGTGTATTTAAACATATCTAAGGAGAAAAAGTACAATAAAAATACACTATTATAATCTTATGGGACCACCATTGTATATGTGGTTTGTCATTGACTAAAACATCATCATGTGGTTCATGACTGTATATACGTATATGTATACTGTGTATATATATGTATTATGTGTACATATCCCATAGGCACAGATAAGATATATACATAAACATACATAATCAAATACATTGTTGCCATTATTGTTTAGAACAAATTGTTATCTGTTAGGTCAATTAATAATAAGAAAAATAAGTATTTTACCTTTTCCTTTTTTTTTTCAAACGGCGCCTCACTCTGTTGCCTAGGCTGGAATGCAGTGGCACCTTCATGGCTCACTGCAGCCTCAACCTCTTGGAGTCAAGCAATCCTCCCACCTCAGCCTCCCAAGTAGCTGGGACTACAGGCATGCACCACCATGTCCGGCATATTTTTTAATATTTTGTAGAGATGAGGTCTCAATATGTTGCCCAGACTGGTCTTGAACTCTATTTTACCTTTTCTTATTCCATCTTTGTTGTTCTTCCTTTCTCTATGTAGATCCCAGTTTCTGACCTATATTATTTTTCTCTTCTCTAAAGGACTTCTTTTAACATTTCTTGCAAGTCAGGTCTGCTGGCAA
Source organism: Theropithecus gelada (assembly GCF_003255815.1). NCBI lineage: Eukaryota > Metazoa > Chordata > Mammalia > Primates > Cercopithecidae > Theropithecus > Theropithecus gelada. The sequence goes on along the minus strand of NC_037677.1, from coordinate 27,657,858 downwards.
CAAATTCCCTCAATTTCTGTTTGTCTGAGAAAAGTCTTTATTTCTCCTTTACTTTTGAAGGACAATTTTACAGGATACAGGAATCTAGGTTGGTGGTTATTTTTCCTTACAGCTTTAAATATTTCACTCTCTCCTGGTTTGCATGATGTCTGAAGAGAAGTCCAATGTAATTCTTACTTTCATTCCCCTATAGGTAAGGTTTTTTTTCCGCCCCCCCCGGTGTCTTTCAGGATTTTTTTCTTTATCTTTGATCTTTTGTAGTTTGAAACTTCAAACTACAATTTCTCCAATTTTTCCATATGCCTCAGGGCAATTTTTTGGTATTTATCTCGCTTAATGTTTTCTGAGTTTCCTGAATCTGTGGTTTCATATCTGACATCAATTTGGAGAAAATTCTCATTCATTATTATTTTAAATATTTCTTCTGTTCCTTTCTTTCTTTCTTCTCCTTCTGGTATTTCTATTTAATATATACACCTTTTGTAGCTGTCCTACAGTTCTTTGATATTATATTCTGTTTTTCTCAGTCTTTGTTATCTTTGCCATTCAGTGTTGAGCGTTTATATTGAGATATCCTGAAGCTCAGAGATTTTCTCCTTAGCTGTGTCTACTAAGAAGTCCAAAGGCATTTTCCAATTCTGTTACAGTGCTTTTTGGTTCTTCCTTAGAATTTTCATCTCTCTGCTTACATTGCCCATTTGCTCTTGCATGCTATTTTATCCATTCGAGCCCTTAGCATATTAATCATAGCTGTTTTAAATTCCCTGTCTGATAATTTCAATATCCCTGTCATGCCTGGTTCTGATGCTTGCTTTGTCTCTTCGAACTGTTTTTTGTCTATCAGTATGCCTGGTAATTTTTTTTCTGGATAGACAGGATGTACTGGGTAAATGACTGCCATAATAGGCCTTTCGTAATATGATGGAAGGTATGGAGGAAGAGGAAGCATTCATTAGTCCTATAATCAGGCCTCCATTGTTTAGTGAGGCTGTACCTTTAGACTATGAACTTCATAAGTGTTTCTCAGTTTTTTTCTCCACCCTTTAGTGGGACAGGATGGCTAGAATTGGATGGGTATGTCCCTTCCTCCAGGTCAGTTAAGCTCTGATAAACCCAAGGTTAAGTTCTGCTTAAATAGATTCTCCTGAGGGCAGACCTTGTTAAGAAGAACTAAGTGCTCTGGCATATTTCAAAATGCTTCCTTTTTCCTTCCCCTGCCCAAAGCACAAGGGAATTTTTCTCTGATATTTACTGTGAGCATCTGGTTGAGCTTCTAGGGGTAAAACACAGAAACCCCATGACTGGGTCCCCCTGGAGTTTTTAACTCGCAGATATGCCTACATCTAGCCTCTGTCAGTTTTTCAATTACACTTCAGGATTTCTGAGGCAGTTTCTCCTCCATATGCTATGATTCTCTGTGTCTGCCTGTCTGCTTCTCCAATTTTAAGCACAACATTTTGCCCTGTGACTTCACTTCTCTTATACATCTAAGAGGTGTGGTTGAAATTTTCATTTGTTAGGATAGGATGGTAACTTCCTAGTTCCTCACATGTGGAACCAGGAATCCAAAGCCTCTTTTTTTCTATATATACTATTATAACTAAATTACGGAATATATCTGCTTAAAGATAATTAAGAATTGAAATGAACTCTAAACCGTATTGTTTCCTCATTAAATAGGGATACTACTATCTATGTTTCGCAATGTTGAGAAGATTAAATAATCCCATGTATGTGAAGTCCTTCAGATAGTCCCTGGCATACAGTAAGAGCGCACATCTACATCATCATGATCAAGATCACCATTGAATGAATCATGTCATCTTTACCGTCATGCTCTTTGTTTTATACACAAAATCTGACAATACTAGTATTATGAGTCTTCCAGAGTCAGAACTCAACATTTGTCCTAAATCTAAACTTCAGTTAAATCTCACCTCCACCATAGAAAGGATGAAAGTAAGCCACATTTAACACAATTCCTCCTCCCCATGGCACAGTTTCAGAAACTTCTCCAAACATATATTAATTATTTTAAATTCAGGAAAATCAGCAACTTGCCATGATTTATAAACAATCAGATGTTCCAATTAATTACCAGATAATTTTAGAACTGAAATGAAATTATCTAGACCAAACACTCATGGTATAAGGCACAGAATGGTTAAGAGCATGCCCACAGCCGCTCTGCAAGTCAGACTGGCACAAAGCTCCTGAACACACTATGCCAGGCTGTCTTCATTATGGATGCATCAGGTAACCTACACTATGCAAAAAGAGCTTCCATTTCTCATGTTAAATAGTGTGCTGTCAAAGAATGGCTAGGCTTTCCTTCTTTACAAATATTTTTACACAAAACACTCAATTATTTGAGTTTCCAACAAAACAAAACAAAAAGACACTAAAAACACTAGTTTATAATCCCAGCACTTTGGGAGGCCAAGGCGGGTGGATCACGAGGTCAGGAGATCGAGACTATCCTGGCTAACATGGTGAAACCCCGTCTCTACTAAAAATACAAAAAATTAGCCGGGCACGGTGGCGGGTGCCTGTAGTCCCAGCTACTTGGGAGGCTGAGGCGGGAGAATGGCGTGAACCCGGGAGGCGGAGCTTGCAGTGAGCCGAGATCACACCACTGCACTCCAGCCTGGGAGACACAGTGAGACTCCGTCTCAAAAAAAAAAAAAAAAAAAAAAAAAAAAAAAAAACACACTAGTTTAGGTATTTTAGCTCAAATAATATTTCACATATCAGAATTTAAAAATGTTTTATGTGTGAACACTATCAAGTCACTATGTATATCTAAAGCATATAAATTATACACATTATATAGTAATATTTAACATTCATGTGTGTTACTAAAAATTCTGAATACTAAAGCAATTAATTGACTCAGATTCCAAAAAGATAACTGTAGGATGCAAGTGGCTTTTTTACTTATGACATAGTTTATTTTCCAAAACAATTTAAAATAATTCTTATGATGTTTATCTAAGTGCATCATTTACACACTCATCTTCCACCATCTAAAACACCAGCCCTCCTTTTCCTAAAGTAAATTTATATTTGGAGAAAGGTTTTGATAAGAGATTTTTTTTCCAGCCTGGAATTTGATAAGCTTATCAGTTTGAGATAAACTCCAGTTTCACAAACTGGCTAGAAAATTCAATGTCATTCTAGGGACAACATGATTTCTAATATTATCAGTTTTATTTGTATCTTCTCCAATTCTTGTTATATGCAAGTGATAAGAATTCCTTTAAGTTGTCTGCCTGGGCAACCAGGCTCCCTTGGTGAAGGAGTTTGTCAGCCTTGGGTCCTGTTGCTTCTTTGAGTAGACTCTAAAATGTATCCAGTTCAGGGCAGAAGCCTCCATATTAGGACTTTTCTTGTTCTTGTTTGTTTCTTTGCCCCATTCCCCACCCTACCCCTTTAAATCTGTTTACTTTTGCAAATGGAAAACATCAGCGAATCTATCTAAGCTTAAAAGAAAAGAATAGGCCGTTATAAAAACATCTACCATAACCAAGATTATCTATTATCTCCTTCAATTTCCAGGTGCAAAAAGAAATAAACTTCAGCTTTTCTAAATTTCTGTTTCATGTCATTGTATTTTTCAAAAGAAATACAAAATATAGAAAGGCTACTATCTTGGTTCTTACTAGGAAGAAAACAGAACAAAGCAGGGTTAAAAATAAAACCACAAAATCAAACTAGTAAGATCAAGAAAGAACTAAATACAAGCAACAGAGTCTATAATTTCCAAAGAAGATTCACTCTGGAGTATTTTTCTTCACTTCTCTTGAGAAAGTTGTCAAAGTTGGCCACACCTGTAATCCCAGCGCTTTGGGAGGCTGAGGTGGGTGGATCACCTGAGGTCAGGAGTTTGAGACCAGTCTGGCCAACATGGTGAAACCCTGTCTCTACTAAAAATACAAAAACTAGCCAGCGTGGTGGTGTGTGCCTGTAATCCCAGCTACTCAGGAGGCTGAGGCAGGAGAATCACTTGAGCCCACGAGGCAGAGGATGCAGTAAGCCAAGGTCATGCCACTGCACTCCAGCCTGGGCAACAGAGTGAGACTCCATCTCCAAAAAAAAAAAAAAAAGAAAAAGAAAGTTGTCAAAGTTCAGAACAATATAACTTTTTTTAAACAACAGTTTTTCTTATTTATATACAATGACATGTTTTATGGAAAAGCAGAGAATAAAACATGGACAAGGGAAAAATTAGTTCCTAAAACACTTCTTCTAACATTTCAGTTACAGTTGAAACTTCATAAGGAGTACTCCTTCCCATTCTGGAATCTCACTCCATAGAAGCGGCTGTTTCTTCTAATTTATATTACTATATTTCAAAATAACCCCTTCTCCTGCCTTCCTACCTCCCTTCCCTCCTCTCCCCTCCCCCTCTCCCTTCCTGTTTCATTTAAGGGACAGGGTTTCCATCACCCCAGCAGAAGTACAGTGGCAAGATCATAGCTCACTGCAGCCTGGAACTCCTGGGCTGAAGCAATCTTCCTGCCTCAGCTTCCTAAGTAGCTGGGACTACAGGCATGAGCCACCATACCAAACTAATTTTTAAATTTTTCTTGTAGAGATGAGGTCTCACTACATTGCCCAAGCTGGTCTTGAACTCCTGGGCTCAAGCAATCCTCCTGCCTTGACCTCCCAAAGTGTTGGGATTACAGGCGTGAGCCATGGCACCCAGCTATTCTATTTCTTGTGGGGGTTTTTGTTGTTGTTCTTGTTCTTAATATTGTCTTTTGACTTTTTCCTATGGAAAGTCAAGATTTCTTACCTACCCACCCCTACCAAACAAGCAAACCACTTTACTTTCCCCCAATTATAGTTACAGCATAATGAATCAACTTTCTATAATTCATAATTACAACCATAAATCTGCACAGCTAAGTCACATAGGGTTCTATAAGTTTTCCCAGATATTTTATTTTGCTTGGTTTTTTTCTGTCTCTATCTTGAATTGATTCACACACTCTCCAAAGCAAACCTCCAACCTTCTGAGGGGTTGAGGAAAGGTAGCCACCCAGCCCTGAAAAGGGAAGGAGGTAATCTGGAAGCCCAAAGCCTTTCAAATAATTCTTTGAATGTCAGTGCCACTTTGTACTCCCTATTTTAGAGGTTTCTGCTTCCTACAAATTCCTGTGGCTTTCTGGGGTTCTGCAGAGAGAAGTGGCTTTTTTGGCTGGCTCCCCACCCAAGGTCTTGGGCATCATATTCATGCCACTAAATTAGTTATCCCTCGTTTTGCTTTCCTGATCTTCCATCTCCGTTGACATCTTTTGTCTGTTGTCATTTCTTCTGCCATTCTCCTTGTTCTTTTTTAATCCTTTAATATCATTTTAGTGTGGTTTACAGAGGGAACATATATAAATGCATCTGTTCAATCCACCATGTTTAACCGGAAGCCTTTGTGCTGATTGTTTGTAAGGCATGATTAGGTATATTTTTAAAAAAATATCATCACACCCATTTCTCTTTTGTCTATTCAAAGTTATCTGCAGGTAAGTCTGATTAACTAATTAGAATGGATTTTTTTTTTTTTTTAAGTGGGGACAACACCTAGTCCTAAGCAAAACTGTAAAGCTGATGAGATTCACATCGAATGCTTTTAGCTTGCCCATTCTTTTGCCATTTTCCCCACTTGATGGCACCCTTTTCCAATATCCATTATCTTCATGGTCCCTCCAGAAACTAGATGGGGTAGTGGGGTGTGCAGAACAAATGTGCCTGGGAACTTATTCATACTAGAATGTAAATGATTGACAGCATTATAATGGTATTTGTATAATGGTACTTCCCAGTATACAAAAACAATGCAACTCCTCAGCTGAAATTAAGATAAACTGGAATTTCCAAAGATGTGTTTTAGAAACTTTCTCTGGGAGCAGGAATGTGTTGGGAGGAGTGAAGTAGAGGAAAATGAGCAAGAAGGGACAAAGAAAATGAAACGGCAATGAAAATCAGAGACGAGAGATTGGCGATAATGTCCGATTTCAAGAGATTTTTTTTCCTTCCTATACATGCAAATCTTGAAAATTCCAGGGTAAAAACATTAAGAAAACAAAGTTCTATGGACTTCAGAAGTTATAACAAGAGATATGGCACTGGGAAAATGTAAATATCATAAAATTTCTTACATGCCTGGTGAACAAATTATAAAAATGTGTCCCAAATTCCATTTATGCTCCTACCTAATATTAATTAGTGGCCTCACTTTTCTGATGAATGACATTAGTAGCCAGAACACTCAGATTTCAGATCAGAGAAATTTAATTTTTTTGACTACTCCAGCAACAATATAAAGGAAAAGAAGCCATTATTTACCAGAAGAAATAGCATCGTTTTTTGACATGACAATCAAGGAACCCTAATGGCTACTGGAAATGATGACTGGGCCTTTCTAGGTACATGATCTCTAAGGGGCTTTGGCCAGCACAAGCAGAGAATGAAGCTGTCTTCAGAAAAAAAAAAAAAAAAAAAGAAACACTCATGCATCAGCCTTACTGAGCTTCTTAAAGTATGTTTAGATATACATGGACAGGAATTCTAATTTGCTCATCCATAAAACAAAGAGATTGGCTTAGGTTTGTGGTTCCCAGTGCAGGCATGTTAAGCGACTTCCCTCTGTCATTAAATTTCCACCAGTCCACAGCATAGCAAGGAAAGAAGGGCTGTGTAACAGCTGTCCATGAAGCCAACTTTTCTCAATTTAAACAACCGTCCTCTATTGTGAAATTGAGTCCCACCTTTTATGAAAGAGTGATGAAAATGGACAGCAGTTTTTCTTTACTTCCTCCTTCTCCTCTCCCTACTGTTAAATCTTGGTTAGCAAAATTTAAAACTTAAAGGATTTGCATTGAACGCCAACATTTATAAGATTTTAAAAATGCAAACACCTGCTGATCAATGATAGCTAAAGTTTCTGCCAATATTTATGCAAATTAACTCAAAACAGTCCTCCAGTTTTTTTACACCAGAGAATCTCAACATAGTTATTTTAAACCTCAGTCTTTCTCTTACACTGTTAAACTTCTATGTTGGTCTATGTTTAAATTATGGGTAAAAACTATTTAAAATGCATCAAATACTCAATTGAAGGTCAACATTGGTAGTTCTAGGGTCCACCTAGATGCTTGGTGATGGCAGACTAGTTGAGAGGAAAGCTACAGGAATTGCCTTTAAAATGAATTACACAGTAAGCACACTTTGCTTAAATTGTATATTACAGATTAATGACGATAGCAGTAATAGATCTCTAAAGACATTTTTATTCATTCACTCTATTCGATTATAAGAAAATGTCAATCACCTGTAACAAAGAAGAACAATAAGTATATGAAATCACTTTAATATGCAAGTGAATATAGTGATGCTTTCACTTTGTTTCATGTGTGTGTGTCCCCCTCCCCCACCCACTCTCTGGTATTGGAGCAAGTTCTCCCTGGCTAATGACATCAAGCTAATCTCCATCAGGGTTGGTAGATCTAGTGTCCGTGCTTGATAAGAACAGGCGTTTTATAAATCTTTGATCTTAAAGATCACATTTACTCTAAAAGTACTAAATGAGGGCTCACAGACTTGAGCCGCTCTCTGGGATCTGCAATTCACCTTGGACTGTTGCCAAATAACTTCACCTCTTTGTGCCCTCAGCCTCCTGGTCTATAAGTGGGGAGAATAATATCTCAGTAGATCCTCAAGACACTCGTGAGGTAGATAACAGTCAGGAAAATTCTTTGAAAAATATGAAGCATAAAATGTTTAAAAGGTTATTTAAAATACTTAAAGGTATGTTCAGATTCAATAAACATCATTTCCTGACTTAGGACTTCCAGAATATATCCTTATTTGTGTACAGCATTCAATTCAAATACCATAAATTACTATGAATTTTTATTCATTCGTGTACAACCACTAGCTTTTCCATTTACTCCCAGTTACTTGTATCTCCACCAACACAGTGACCTCCACCAACCCAGAAACCACAGACAAAAGTCTGTGCTTTCTAAAAATGGCTCCATGAGGCAATTCCTTCATGATGGTTAATGAAAGTCTATGTTGCCCTACAAAATGCCACTAAAAGTTCTAATCTAACTTTTCTATGGAATTTCTTTTCCTAGTCCATTGTTCAGTTTACTGTGAGAAACCAAATGATTTCAAGATCCAGAAACCAAATAGAGAGAAGAGAGTGATTCATCTGAAGGAATACTAGCAGCTACAAATCCATTAGCAGCTGGATTTAGGGACCTCCAGCAGTGGGTTTCCCAATATTTCAAGTATGAGAACTCTGTTTTAATGTTCAGATCCCTCCACAACTGAAAATTATATAATGACCAAAAAAGAAACTATAAAATTAGTGGTGCTTTTGAGTGAATTTGTATTTTTCTAATCATAACGACATCTGTATACATTTGAGAATTAGCACACAATGATTGGTAAGCATAGAGTTGGAGAAATTTCACCAGGTTTTGACTCATACGATGGCAACCACTGTCTCACAGCTAACTCTAGCCACGTTTTTTACCCTCCAATAGAAAATAATGAATTTCCCTCTTAAAATGAGAGAGAATAATAAAAATTCAGAAATTGATGTAGCAAGTTTCTGCCTTATTGGTTGTCTTTTTAAATCTGGGAACTGACTGGTTTTTAATCCAAGTCATCTATTGTTAGGGAAAGAAAATCTTGGCAAGTTGTTGAATCTTTTAAAAGTCATAAGGGGAACGTGTTTACTGTCTGTGACAGTGGTTCTCAACAATGTCTGATTTAACAACTCTTTTTTATAAGGATTATGCTGTAATGACTCCCTTTGATAGCCTATTTTATCTACCGAGTGAAATAAACCATCCTAAACAGCAATATATGACTTCTCATGATTCTGTGGGTTGACTGGGCAGTTCTGCTTGACAAAGTAACAGCAGCTGGGGCTCTGGGCCCCTAAGAAGTCAAAGTGGCCTCACTCACATAACTGAGCTGGCACTGGCTGCTAATCCAGAGCTCAGCTGGGGCTGCTGGCCTAGGACCACCCTTTTCTTCAGGTCAACCTCTCATGTGGCTTCTTGGGCTTCCTGGTAGCATGGCAGCAAGGTTCAAAGAAAGAGCATTCCTGGAAGCAAAGGTGGAAGCTGCAAGCCTCTTAAGGCCAAGCCCCAAACTTACACAACATTATTTCACTGCATTCTATTGCCAAAACAGGTCACAGGACCAGCCCACATTCAAGGAAAGGGAAAACAGATCCCACCTCTTGATGTTGAAATGGCGGTTATATTCGATGTACATGTGGGGCGGGCGCGGTGGATCACACCTGTAATCCCAGCACTTTGGGAGGCCGAGGAGTTCGAGACCAACCTGGGCAATACAAAAAATTAGCTGGGCGTGCGTCTGTAGTCCCAGCTTTTTGGGAGACTGAAGCGCGAGAATCGCTTGAGCCTGGGAGGCGGAAGTTGCAGTGAGCAGAGATCGCGCCACCGCACACCTGGCTTGGTCTGCAGAAAGAAAATAGATGTGGAATGGGAGATATTGCTATGGCCACCTTTGGAAACATAATCCATTACATATTTGGGAATGAAATTCCTGGGTGATATAATCTAACTACATAAACAATGTTTTAGAAATGAAAATAGCATCTCAACAGTTTAACAGAGAACTAAAAGGAAAATAATTCACACCATGTATTTCAATATGTAAATGCTCAGATATGACTACACTACAAGATCCATTAAAATAGCCAGATCCTTGCACTGACTTAATGATTACATTTTGATTTAAGAAAAGATAATAACTCATTCCATAAAAGAGATCTCCTGAAATGAACAGAGGTACAGGAGAACACCAGAACTATAACAAAAAATTGTGCTAGGATAAATAATGCATCAGATTTATTTCAACATAATTATAAAAAATCATCAAGACAAATTAGAGAAGAAATACAATAATCTTAAAAACGATCTGGGCCTTATCTATAAAGAATAAAATTTAAAAACGCATGTGACTACAGAAAACATTTCAATTATTTCAAAATTCTACCACATGTCAAAGCATATTCTTAGCCTCCAGTACTTAAAAAGACTTTGGAGATCACATCTTTCAGTGGCCACAGAATATTGGATGGATTCTTTTAAAGAAATAAATAAAAGATTATAGAGAAGTTACAATAGATGTCAGAGACATATCAGACCAAGATTGAAAACAATAGGTAACACTCAGATAATTTTAGAATGTGATTTTCACATAATTTCTTTTTATATGTAAATACAAGGATTAGTTCACGTATTTGTTAGTCAAATCCTGAACTCCCGTACCCGCGAAGGATGTTAAGTGTATATGGATCCATGTCACTTCCTCTGGAGATTTTCCGAGCAGATGTCATTCAAACTAGAGGGAGTGTAATAGTTGATCCTGGTATAAAGTAAAGGGCTTCAAATCCAGAAAATGTGGGATTCCTTCTTTTGGCCCAGTAGTTTGCTGCTGTTGCTAGGTTTGGGAACATTCGTGGTGATAGCTCCCCAATAACAGGGTGGCGAAGTACACCCCCAAATTCAAAGAAATCTCCAAGTGCCCTTTTAACCAGTGCTTTCTTCTGCTCAAAAACTGGAATCTCAGACACAACAGCAGGTAAAGCAATGGAACCATCCATGCACTGATCCAGGAACATTCCCACAGTGTAGTAGGTCGTCATCTGTGCTTTGCTGGCAACTACTTTAACTTGATCAAGTAGCTCACATGCAGGGATTCAAATTCTCCGAATAGAAATGTGAACATTAATCCTCCAACCCATGGTCTTGAGTTGATCCAATATATAGCTGGCCCTGCATTATAGTTAATTAATAAATCAGCACTTTTACCATGCAAATGTCTTCCAATGGATATCATCATTGCCTTCAATTGTCTCTGTACTTGGAGGCTGTTGGTGCATATCGGGTCACTCGATCCAGCAGCAACGCCTATCAGAAGATCACAGCAGTGACGGAGAATTGATGACATCTCAAGGGCAGTGAAGTTAGGCATAACATCTTCGAATTTGCTAGCATAAAGAGCATCTGTTTCCTTGTTCTCATTCCCAATCACAATATTAGACCTTTTGCTCACACCAACACTGAGTAGTGCCTTGCGTAATCCATCAAATATAAAACACAAAAATACTAAGCTTGGGGTTGTAAGGTGAAAATGAGATCTGTGTGCTGGGTCTAGCATAGACTTTCTTGCTTTTTCAATGTCCTTGACATCTCCAATGCCAGGTTGGGGCTCCAATGCATCTGCTGGATACTGTCTGCTCTTCCCAGAGAGCTCAAATCTCCCTTGAAAGTAATGGAAGCTGCTCCCATCCATTGTATTGTCTTGTGGGCTGCTGGTCTGTGGGTTCTTTCTTGGGCGGGATATTGTGGGTGATTGTTTGTGATTTTCACACAATTTTGTATTGCATTAAAAAAATACAGAGAATGGCAATAATACAAAATATTTTTAAAATAACATTTATTAATGTATTGTGACTTCTGTATTTCATTTACTTCTTAGTAATATTCAGTTTTTTAGTCTAGTAATTTCCAAATCTCCTCAATTACACAACATAATTTTGATTTTTCTTGCTTTTGCAATAAATGTGCAGCTGCATTAAAATCCTTTCCCCTGTAAACTGTGAACACCAGAGCTATGCCAACAGAGAGACGAGTCAACCACTGATTTCGAGCACAAAATTTAAGGGTTCCTTAAATTTAAACTCAATCATCAAGATCAGTAATATTGTAATGTCAACCTTTAAAACATCAAATTAATGCCAATAAAACCCCCTATAATGAACAAAACAAAACTTCTAACAAAGCCAGGATCCACAGAAAGAGTAAGTTGTTTGATGGTTCTTATGCAATATCTTTATGTCGTTTAAGCTTTCCTCTACATAAGGACTTTTTCCTAAGTAAGGAGCTTTTTTGTGTAGCTTCTTTTAAAACTTTTCGATATTCCTTCACACGGAAGGCTGCTGACTTAGATCTGTATTAAAAGTACTACTGCCATATTTGTCATAGGATATTGTTCAGGGCATCTTTTGAAACTAGCAGGGCCGGAACATTTTTCATTGTGCAGAACCAAATCAAGCTTTGGGGCCATCAGGCAAACCTGGTCCCCTCCTCTAAGTGTCAGTGATACCCTATATCAAATTATTGTGTCAACCCCAGAATGCCCTCATGGATTTCCAAACTCGCTGGCCAAGTGCATGCTGCCCAGAGCAACTGGAGATAACACTGGAAAGGGAATGGAATCAAAGGAACATAGGTTGTACAGGTCTTTTGAAAACTGTCTTGGACATACATCTAAGGTTGATTTGAATTTTAATTAAGTCTCACTTAAAGGCTCTCTGGGGTTTTTAAAAATTAAAGTGCTTTTAAGATATAATATTGCATGCCCTGCTTTAAAACCTAGACAGTGATAAAAGCTTAAAGCTGACACAATCACCATTCTAATCACAATATTCCATGCAGAAGTTCTCCACTGGAAGGGATAGAACATTACACGGTCATTCATTTCTTTCTTTTCTCGCCTCTTAATGCAATGAAAGGTTATTATGTTTTGTCATGTTTTTAACTGTCTTGTTCCAACTATAGGCTTTTGATCTGGGTGGTATGTTGTGCATCTCAATAAATATTTTTCTTTGCATTAATTCACAGTAATCCATTTTTATTCCTCAAAAGTCCATTTGGAGGTGGAAAAAGGTGAGATTTATGAAAAGAAATGTTCAAAACCTCCACACACTTGAAAACATCCTAAACCTTCATGGATTTTTCTGTGGTTCCCAATTCCGAAAGCACATATAAAGTTTAGGGTTTTTGTTATTTCCTTATGTTTAGACAAAGACAAAATCTAATAGGTATTAAATCATGTTAACAAAAACCAATTTTTTTTTTAGACAGGGTCTCATTTTATCACCCAGGCTGGAGTGCAGTGGCGCAATCTCTGCTCACAGCAGCCTCGACCTCCCTGTTCAAGTGATCCTCCTGCCCCACCCCACAAAGTAGCTGAGACTACAGGTACTTGCCACTATGCTCATCTAATTTTTGTTTGTTTTCTGTAGAGGCGGAGTTTTGTCACTTTGCCCAGGATGGTCTCTAACTCCTGACCTCAAGTAATCCGGCCTCATCCCACCCCATCGCCACCGCCTCCCAAAATGCTGGGATTACAGGTATGGGCCACCGCACCTGGCCTGAAAACAATTTAAGGTGAGCCTGTGAGCTTTTCCCTCCACCTTTTTGGTGTGCTAATTAAATCACTTAAAGCTGCTTGTGTTTTACCACGTCCCTTCTTAATCCCATGTCTCAAACATTTAGTTAATATGCAACTAAACTTAACTAGCAGTTATAATCACAATTATCTGAGAATTCTTTATTGTGAATAGGTATCTTCGGTTATTAAAACCAAAGGTCTTAACTAAAAACGTCCCCGTATTCTTGATTATTTGGATAATTAGGGACTAGGGTTGGTGTTCTCAGTGCCATAAACCACAATGTGTTGCATACCTCTAAAGCACTTGGTGGGATGCTTTGGGTACTACAGGATTTTGTGAGTTTTCCAAAATATGTATCAGCTACACAGGTGACAGTTAATTTAACTAATAAGTTGAACTGTCCATTCTTCTGTTGTCCTACAATCTCTATATTAGAATTCAAAAACATCGAAGAGTAAAACAGAAATGATAAATGATGTATCTTCTGAAATTTCTAAAATATGCAATTTTCAAATGACCTGTGAAAATTAGATCCCTTATCTTATAAAATGCTGTAGTAGTAGTAGGATACATATACTAAATAACCTTTCTAATATTTTTTGTTTTGTAAATAGAATAAATCCCTAGCGAGACTCTTTAAATCTAGTCATTAACTTATGTTCAGGACTATTTAATTAGGAAGCTTTTCTTCTCATTTGGCTATTTTTGATCTAAGAAACCAGGTCAAATACATAGTTTCTTGAATAATTTCTAGAATGAAAACTGTTGAAGTCTTTATACATATACTCTGAGTTCACAGCATTAAAACTATAGTAAAGTTGGATGTGGTGCCTTGTGCGTGTAATCTTAAGTGATTCAGGAAGCTAAGGTGGGAGGATTCCTTAAGTGCAAGAGTTCGAGACCAGCCTGGGCAACATAGCAAGATGCCATCTCTCTTAAAAGAAAAATAAATAAATACTTTTTTTTTTTTTTTAATTAGCTGGGCATAGTGGCACACACCTGCAGTCCTAGCTACTTTGGAGGCTGAGGTAGGAGGATTGCTTAACTCCAGGAGCTCAAAGGTACAGTGAGCTATGATCGTACCACTACACTCCAGCCTGGGCAACAGAGTGAGATCCTGTCTCTAAAAGAAAAAAAAAAGGTTGTATTAAAAACCCAGTCTATGATGCAAGTTATGTTATTCTATATATACAGGTCTGTAGCCTACACTCTGCATTATGGGCAAAATTATGTTGCATCTGAAGCATGAAACTTGGTGAGGAGCAAATTCATCTAGCTATGGCCTCAGTAAATACACTCCTTTATTTAGGTTAGTAGTCATCACTAAAAACATTTATTAATGATCTTCAATATATGGATCCTTTTCTCAACAAGTTTAAGATGTAGAAAAAAATATTATAGAAGATGATATAAAGTTATTGCTAGTTACATATAGTAAGATTATTTGTATAGAAATTCCAAAATGGAAAAGTAGAAAACAGATTTTTTCAAAGTATTTTCTAAGTTTAGTTCATAGATTCTTTTTTTTTTTTTTTTTGAGACGGAGTCTCGCTCTGTTGCCCAGGTTGGAGTGCAGTGGCCGGATCTCAGCTCACTACAAGCTCCGCCTCCCGGGTTTACGCCATTCTCCTGCCTCAGCCTCCCGAGTAGCTGGGACTACAGGCGCCCGCCACCTCGCCCGGCTGGTTTTTTGTACTTTTTAGTAGAGACGGGGTTTCACCGGGTTAGCCAGGATGGTCTCGATCTCCTGACCTTGTAGTTCATAGATTCTTTAATTCCTATGGGAACACAAGATAATATATTACAAATATATAATAACAAGATCAGCAAAGACATACCTGTGAAAAGAGGCCAACTGCCTATAAAATAAAGGCAGCCCCAGAGCCCACTGCTTGCCCAGGCTCCTTCCAAGATTAGGTACCTAATTTTGTATTTGTAATTTTGTATTCATTTTCTTTAAGAAAACCCCCCAAAATCATATAAGCTTTGGGCCCCTCAGAACCTGGATCTGCTCCAGTGGGGAGTAAACCATATGTGATTTGCATAAAATGAGTATAAGACTTGGCTGAGCTTTTTCAAAAAACTATAACCAGAGAGATATACCAGGTTCCTGGATGACAAAATTTGCTGCTATTAAAATGTCAAGTCTCTTAAAGTTTAACTGAGCGTTTCATGCAAGCACAATAAGTATTCCAACGGTATTTAGAAAACATAACAAAACTTTGGAAAAAGCTGGGAACCATCTGGAAAACAATAAGAGTCACTAAGAAATTTTTGAAAACGATTATTAAATATGAGGTGCTGGGTTGAAGGAAATATTGCTGTTTTCCTGGGTACAAAACATATTCTAAACCTTCAATAATTTAAACAATGTGGTCCTGGTGCAGGAATAGGCATGCTGACCAAAACAGACATTAGAACATGTAAAAAAAAATTAATAATCAATAAAAAGGCAGTATCAAGACAAATTCAGCAGGGAAGAGAGGAAGTGTTAAGAAAAATGGTAATGGTACAACTGGTTAGATAATTGGGAGTAAAAATCCATTTTAATGTTAATCTGACACCATCCACCCAAATAACCTAAATAAAGTAATGAAATATTTTTAAAGAATACAGAAAATTACAAGAAAATAAACATTAATATGGCTCAAACTCCTCAGAGGAATAGGGTTTTTGTTTTTTGTTTCTTGAGACAGGGACTCGCTCTGTCGCCCAGGCTGGAGTGTAGTGGCACCATCATGGCTCACTGTAGCTGCAACCTCCTGGGCTCAAGCAATCCTTCCTCCTCAGCCTCCTGAGTAGCTAGGACTGCAGGCATGTATCACTTTGCCCAGCCAAGGAATGGTTTTTTAAAAAGCTTAGTAACAATGAAACCAGTTACAAAATAAAATATTGACTGAACTGACAATGTAGAACTGAAAAATACTTGCACACAAAATTCATTACCCAAATTAAAGGCAAGCAATATGGGGATTAAAATACTTTCTGCAAGTATACAAGGTTAACACTGACCTTATATAAAGAGTTCATGCAAATCTATAAGAACAGCACCAAGACACCAATAGATTAACATGCATAAAAGCATGTATGAACACTCCGGCAAGTCCTCAAAATACTCAGCATGGAGTTACCATAGGACCCACCAACTACACTCCTAGTTGTAGGCCCAAGACAAATGAAAATATGTGTCCATCCCAAAACTTGTACATAAATGTTCGTAGAAGCATTATTTATAACAGTCAGAAAGCAGAAACAACTCCAATATCCATCAACTGATAAATCGATAAATGACTTACATCTGTACAACAAAATGTTATTAGGCAATCAAGAAGAAAGCACTGCTCTTCTCGAGGAGTATCTTTGTGGCGTTCTCTGTATTTCCTGGATTTGAATGTTGGCCTGCCCTACTAGGTTGGGGAAGTTCTCCTGGATGATATCCTGAAGAGTGTTTTCCAACTTGGTTCCATTTTC
>NC_037677.1:27584543-27636706 GCF_003255815.1 Theropithecus gelada | reverse complement strand
AAAAAAAAAAAAAAAAAAAAAAGACTTAAGTGTAAAAGCCTCTCATTTCAAGTATACGGTTAATTTTCTCAATAATTTTATTCAAATCCAAACCTTAGAAATATTATTCTCATAAGGTATTTTAAAGTGAAGCTTCAAAGAAAGAATTGGGAGAATTTTAAAAATATTACCCACAAGAGTACAAAACTCAGATTTTCAGTGTTTTCCCTCATGCTTCTTTCGTAGGAAGAAATGCAATTAAGTTGGTGAAGTGCTGTTTTTCTATTGTGAGCTTGGGTGCGAGATTTATATATTTGTTTCCTTGCTTTAAGCAGTAGCAATAGAAGGAAAGCTATCAAACAAACAAAAAAAAAAATTCGTTTTGCAGAGTTTGATGTGAGAGAATTTAATCTGAGTACCAGATAGCATCAGGGTTGCATCTGCCTCCAGCCTGTTTTCCGGCCTCGTCCCTTTTCCCTGTCAATGGAATTTGGCATCCAGGTCTACGTGCTCCCTCTGAGAAAAGGACAGAGGTAAATCAAAGCCATTTATCACCTAATTAGATGCCAAAGGTGAAATCACCAAAATAAGTCTAATTCTGACTTCTTTGTAGGAAAAAATTATGTAACGTTTCATATGTAAATTTAAACACATGAGCTCCAAGCACATCTGCCTTAAGGGACCAGCCATCACAATGTAAGAAAAAAGAGTTTAATAATGGCCCTTCATGAAATAAATAGAACACTCAAGACAGGGTGTGTACATTTTGTGTTGTTTGGACTCCCATATTTCATAAAATTAACACCATTCACAGAAATCATGGATTGGGATTGGTTAGTTTTCTGTGAATATCCTAAATCCTGATATTTTCCTTTATAAAAACATATGAACACTAACAGTACTAGAATTCCCCTTTTAAAAATATTTGCAGAAAACAATTAAAATCCTATCGTCTCTGTTAAATGGACTTAATGTAAAGGAAATTGACTCAGTCATACATGAAATACCCGAATGATGTTTCAGAAATGACTTAACTGAAACATTTCTGACATTTTAAATATCTTCCTTAAATAGCAAATTTTCTTTATCTCCAAACATAAAAATTTGTCTCCTATTTGTTTAAAAATATATATATTTTTTGAGATGGAGTCTTGGTCCGTCACATTGCTGGAGTGCAGTGGCACTATCTCGGCTCACTGAAACCTCTGCCTCTTGGGTTCAAGCGATTCTCCTGCCTCAGCCTCCCGAGTAGCTGGGACAACAGGCACAGTTTTTATTTATGTCAAAAGCAGTTTAAAGTTTCCTAAGAAATATACTCTCAGCTCATGATGTAACTCAGCTATTTGTTATCAGTTCCTTTGTTTCTAAAACACACCCACACAAATATTATACTTATAGATTAGTGGGATGAATGTTGCCCTCAAAATAATTTTTTTAAAAACATTTTTTTATTGACAGGAAACTTGAAGCATAGAGAGGTAAAATGACTTGAATTTCTACCCAGAAAGCTACTGACAGAGACTAAAATATAAAACATTTCTAGTACAATTTCACTTTACTGTTCAATGATAAAATATATGCCACCAGTAAAATACTTGCTACTTTGGGTGTGAGTTGATAAGTATTGAGAACAGTCATAATAATTTGTTTCAGGCTATGTATGTTTTGTGTTTGTTTTGCTTCAAAGTACTTCACAAATGATCTTGAAATGAAACTATAGATTTGTCTAATGGCAGAGATAGAAAAAATACGGCCAAAATTGCAGGAAAGGACAAACAATAGATATTCAGGTAAAAATTACAACTTAGATTTCTTGAAAAAAAATTATTGTAAGCTACCTATAAGATAATGTCACTGTCTATAAAATAAATAGTTTTTGTTCTGCATTTCCAACTGTGCAAGTACCTAATTTGCCAGATTTGCTTTTAATGGATTGTCCCATCATTTTGTCAAGGTTTCATACAGTAATAGATACAAAGTCCATTAAAACAAATATGGCTTCTGCCTCATTCATTTGTTTGATAACTCATTTTTTCCTATGCATGCCACACTAATAACCTTTCTTTAAAATAAAATTTTAAGTGCATGAAACATACTGACCCCTCTCATGAAAACTGGCATAACATTAATGGAGTTAGTGGGATTGTTTCAAGGTATTATCAGAGTATTCACATAGTAGCACATTAAGACAAGAGATTACAAAGACCTAAAAATGATAATCAGCAATCAGTACAAAACCATATTTAGACTCCCAGGTGTAACGTCGCAATATCTTCTGAATCCAATTCCTGAAGGCATAGGACACATTTACAGCAATTAAACAACACTTCTTTTTATCTCATGAAAGGATGAAAATCTATTTTCGCAATGAGCAGCAATTATTGGTCCATTATCCCATTTTCCCTCTGAGGATTGTTCATAATCTTGGACCTCCTTAAACACATGAGCTCCTAACACATCTGCCTTAAGGGACCAGCCATCACAATATATAAAGAAAAAATAGTTTAATAATGGCCATTTGTGAAATAAAGATAGAGCATTCAAGACAGGTTGCCTCAGAATATTCAAGTAAATGTGATATGTAAAATTAATGAAACAGTATCTGAAAATGCAGACCATAAAATATATGAGCAAATCTATACTGATTATATCAATATAACTGGCATTTTGGAGAGTCGTGAGAGAAATCACAAGAATTAACATTTGGTAATTTATGCATAGGAAACATAGGTAGTGCGTATTGTGTGCAAAGCACAGTTGCTTGTGGGTGCTGCCTCAGAGTTAAAAGCAGAAGTCTAAATGCCAGGAGATTCAGTGAAGAGGTCAGATAGCTAATGACTTTATACTGAGATGTGATTAATGTTCTAGAAGTGGGCAAACCATGCTAGTTATGTTTATTTAAATCGTTCATTGCTGGAATAACCAGGGAGCATCTACTGAAAGAGGAAGCATTTCATCTGAATTTTATTCTTTCTGGGTGAAATCTCAACGATACCCAAACAAGTTAAATTTATGCCAATGCATTTTCTAATTCAGGTTAGAGTGGTAAAGCATTCCTAATACCTGTACACTTCTGTGTGCCAGGCTATTATGAAAAAGTATTGAGACATTAATCTTAGGAAGGAAGCATAGCTACAATTCCCAATCCAATAGGTGTATGGTGGCAAATAACCATACATGGTACCCTTTAGTTGACAGAGGCCAAAAGACTGTTCTGTCCCCCTGATAAGCCCTAATACTTGACCTTTCTTGGGACAACAGAGAAAATTATTCCTAATAATTTGAAGTTCCATGACTTAGAACCAATTCTTACCTCTATGAAAAGTGACCACATTCTCCTAAAATAAATGGAGTAACCTCGGTAAATGCTGGCTGGGTTCTTGTGAGTCACAGCCATTTCCACATTTCCTGGAGCATAACTATACTGGTTATGAATTCCCAAGATGGAAAACCAATCCTGGTTATCACAGCTCTGCATTTTGTTTTACCCAAGAGCTTTCTCTCCAGATATTGATCCAACTGGCTTCTCATCTCTCCCCTGAGCCAGCCATGTTCAAAATCATTAGAGGGCAGAGTAATGGTTTTCAGCATACAAGAGAAAGCCAGGGTTGTAGGAAGGCTAAAACTTCTCTTGTTTTTATGGTAATATCAAGATTTCCCATTTGTTTTAGAAAAGAATGTTCTGGTTAATCGAGGTTTAGTTGAAGAATCCCTTTGGAATACTTTGCTCTTACTAAATGAAAAAAAGAAAGATAGGGCCAATCTTTCATATATATCACTATGCCAGAGTAAAACATGGATCTAATCAGAAAAACTCTAGAGGAATAATGTGAAATCTCTTTTTTACAATACTTTCCACAGTAAACAAGCTTTTACTCTTTGTTTGAACTTAAGTGCAGGGAAAACATACTTCTATCCTGCTCTTTTCTCTTTTCATAGCTGCAGAGATAAAGTTATTTTTTGGAACTTTAGTACTACATTTTATCAACTGTAGTACAAAACATTTAAATTTAAATCACATGTTCAAATTATTGGGACACTTAATTTAAGTCTATTCTCCACAGCATTGATTTTTCTTGTACCTATTTCAACACTAGAAGAAAGGGAGAGAAGAGAGGAGAAATAGGGATGAATTCCAATAATACTCAAGATTCCCTGTTATCTAACTAGATAAAGATGCTCATTGTAACTGCACATCAAAAACTTTCCTGAAATTATCTCCTCTTCTCAGCATGGGGTTTTCTGTTATTCCTATGTTTAAAAAAGCCTATAATTCATTAAATATTTACATCAAATCCAAATTCCATTCAACATTTTCACTGTTGAAATTGACCACTATCATACTAGAGCATATAATTTCTGACATAATCATGCCTTTCATCAAAGTTTGCGTTTTTGCCATTGTTGCTGCATTTTTAAATGATTTACATATATATTTATATTTGTTTTGTCTCAAGAATTTAATTTTTATTGTTTAATATTGTTTAATAAATGTCATTAATTACTCTAAATGTTATTAATAATAAGATGAATTAAATATAGATATGCTGCTCATAAAGCTTTCTGTTTAATACGAAAGATTGGACATGGATATGGATGCCTCTGATGTGGAGCTGAGCACACAAAGTCATATGAGAGGCTCAGATTAAGGATGGTATGGGCTTATAAATAGGGAAAGGGAGGGCGAGAAGATGGTGATGAAGAGTGCATTGTACCATAGGCTAGGATATCCAGGTTTTACTTTATATAACCAAAGGAATAAGTGAAATTTTTCAACAGAAAAGTGAAATGGTCAGGGGTGGCTCTAAAGAATTTAATCTGATATCAATGCTTACATTGAATCAGACTGAGAATGGCTGGAGTGTGGGAGAGCACTGGCCTATCTGTATTTAACGAGAAAGCAAATTAGGGAAGTGTCAGTGGAACTAAAAAGGAAAATATAGTTTCCAAATATACCTTAAAGGTAAACTTGGCACCACTCAGACCCAAGAATGATGAGGCATCAAAGGTGGGCTAAGAGTATGTGCTTCAGGGGCTAGGAACTTGTCTCAAGTTTTGGAAACTAAATGAATGGGCATTTTGTGGACAAAAGAATTGGAAATACAAGAAAGGAAACCTAGTGTGGAAAAGATAGCAATTTCGGATGGGACACGCAAGAATAAAAGTTAGCAAGACATGCATCCAAATTTTAAGAGATATGGATATATTTTCATCCAGGATTTAAAATTCATATAGAGATGTGAAACCATGAAAAAATTTAACTTCTAAGTGAAATATGTAGAAGGAACAACAAAGTGGAGCAAAGATGTCCTTCCTTCGGAAGGAAATTCTTGCAAGGGAGATTACTGTAAGGTCTGCGTCCCCTGTGCTGAACTCCTGGAGGGTAACACAGAGCGCTGACTTTTGAGAGATTTTATAGGCAGACTTTTAAAACATATATATGGTATTTAATCATCTCAAAACCTGGACCAGAGGTTTTATATATGGTGTTATAAGGCAAATGAAGAGGAGTCAACTCTGTGCTCCAGCAAAAAACAAAAAAAAAAAAAAAAAAAAAAAAGAAATACAAATTAAAGCAATAAGGAGACAGTATTAATATTTTTATTAAAGTAACTAGAAAATAGTTTTGACAATTCTCACTGCTGCTACAAGTATGGCAAAACAGACATTCTCATATATTGTCATTGGGAGTGCAAATTGATACTGCCTTTTTTGAAGGCAGTTTAGCAACAGATATCAAGAACTCTAAATATATTAATACTCTGCCTCAGTGGTGTAGCTTATAAAAACGTCACACAAGAAATTCTTCCCAAATATGAAAGAAAAAAATCATTATATACAAAGACCCTCATTTCAGCATTATATATGACCATGAAGAAATGAAACATCTTAAATGTTTAGTGATAGTGGAATAGTTAAGTGTGCTGTGGTATACATACCAGATGAAATATTACACAGCAGTGAAAAATATTTTACATATTAATATGGGAAAATTAGTACAAGATATCAAGAGAAAATGATAGTACAAAATTATATGCATAATATTGTTAGAACTACATTTAACTATTTTCTTTTTTATATTTTCAAATTATCTTTAATAAACTACACTTAAATTTTTCTTAATATCTAAGAAAAATAAAATAGTAACAACAGTGTAAAACACAATATGATGTGTGGTTTATGCCATAATGAGAACAAGATATTCAGAGAAGAGTTTCAAACTCAGTGTTTCAATATTTTATCTGCAGGTGACTGTACTTCTATGATTTTTTTTACCCCAATAAAAGTCATTCAGTGAAACCCAATTTAGGGACACCTCATCTGGCATGTACTAACTAATTACCCCAAAAAAAAAAATTAGTGATAACATATACCTCAATCCATATATGTGATGTATTTTTCCTTCACTCTATTTTACAACTATATTTACAGTAAACACTTAGTCTTCAAACTGCTTCAATCTAGATTTGTTAAGTAATTTAAAACTAAAGATAATATATAACCTACTTTGAATTATCACCAACAGACTCAAACAGGGCAACAATTTCTTTAAGGAAAACAAGCTACTGCATCAAAATGAGAATACTTTCTATTCTTTTGAAAAAATACCTAGGTGGCAACATTCTATGTACAATGGGTAATTTACTTGTGGTTTTACTTGAAAAACTTAGAATATTTCTTTGAAATATGTAACTCTCATCATTGGTAGTTTGGCACACGAAACTCTCCTGAAAATATAGGTTACATATATAATACAATGAAGACTGAGGAAGGACAGGATTTTAGTGAAAAGTTGCAGTAATTTATAAATTGTGCTAATACAAGTAGAGTATAAGATTTCAGAAATTTTAACTTGATTTTCAAAACACTGGAAGTTAAGTCAAGAATCATGAAGTACTTCTTGCCCTATGTCCACTCCATCTCCGTTTTGCCAAAATCCACATAATCAAAATGTTGTATGATTTTTCTTAAGACTATTTTATTGAGATCAAAAACTAAGTAAGTACACTTGAGCCTCAAGTCTAAAACACAAAACTTGTGCACTGCTTCATTTTACCTTAACTTAGCCAATCAGAATCCAGTGTTGCCTGGGAAACCCTCTCACGCTTATTACAATAACAATTCTGTTGCTTGATTTTTAAAGCAATAAATACATACTCATAAAAAACAATTCTGTTGCTTGATTTTTAAAGCAATAAATACATACTTATAAAAAAACATATATATATACATTTTTCTTTTTCTTTTTTTTTGAGGCAGTCTCGCTCTGTCATTGCAACCTTCGCCTCCTGGGTTCAAGTGATTCTCCTGCCTCAGCCTCCTGAGTATCTGAGATTACAGGCACGTGCCACCACGCCCAGCTAATTTTTCTATTTTTAGTGGAGACAAGGTTTTACCATGTTGGCCAGGCTGGTCCCAAACTCAGGTGATCCCCCAGCCTCAGCCTCCCAAAGTGCTGGGATTTTAGGTGTGAGCCACTGCGCCTGGCCTCAGAAATTATTTTTAAAATCTATTGGTAAATAGTCAACATTTCAGGAAAAGCAATGCAAAAACTTATTATCCTGGTTGCTTTTCCCTGATCAGTATGCAAAGGCACAAAGGAATAAAGAGAACCGTTTCACTTTCATACTGTTCTCATATTCATTTTTTTACGTGCCAAGAACTTTAGTAATATAAAGACAGACAGACAAACAGGAAAAAACATATCCTCTGCTTTTTCTATATATCCCGCACACTATGCATTTCATTACACACCAATGTGTTTGTCAGATTCAACTGCATTGTTATTTTGTATCTTCCTTGGTATATGCAAGAAAAATGGAAACAAAACTTCTAATGGAAAACAGAAAACTTTAATAAATGACAAAAGTAGATACTATATTGGCTACATTCTCTGACTACACCATGACATAACCATAAATTCGTAAAATTAACTTTGCAAAAAACAACCACTTGAAAAAGGTTAAGTATTAAGTCTCTCCTAAATAACTTCTAAGTCAAAAAGCAAGCAACAAATACAGACTATTTAGAAAATAATGTAAAGAGGAATAACTACGTGTATTAGTCCGTTCTCACACTGCTATAAATATACTACCTGAGACTGAGTAATTTATAAGGAAAGGAGGTTTAATTGACTCACAGTTCCGCATGGCTGGGAAGGCCTCAGGAAACTACAATCATGGCCGAAGGAGAAACAAGCAGCTTCCTCTCAAGGCAGCAGGAGCTAGAGCAAAAGCAAGGGTTGAGGGAACTGCCAGACGCTTTTAAACCATCAGATCTCGTGAGAACTCACTCACTATCACGAGAACTGCATGAGGGAAATCCACCCCCATGATCCAATCACCTCCTACCAGGTCCCTGCCTCAACAGTCGGGAATACAATTCAACATGAGATTTAGGTGGACACAGCCAAACCATATAACTGCATGGCAAAATCTCTGTCTTTTAAATATAAATCTTAATGACTTTGCCGTGTTTTAAAAAATTAAAGTATACAAACCAAATATGTAACAAAAAAGAAAAAAAAAACAGCAATGACCTAAAAAGACAGGAAGAAATAATATATATATAAGGAAAAATAATAAGAAAACTAACCACTCCTAGGAGACTTGTCCCATGGATACTATGGCCCCTCACCCAGGTCCCCTTCAGGTTCAAGGCTGTTGCTGGGAGTAATTATTGGCTGTTGATGGCTCACAGCTGAATCCATTTTCTGGAATTGACCTTGGTTAAAGGAAGTTGCCTCAATACATTTATGTCTCTTCTTCAAGGGCAGCCCACAATCCAATGACTGGATTCAATGCAGGGATTCAAAGACCCAGCCCTGGTGCCTTGGACTGATACATCTCTGAATGCTCTTTCAGCCTCGATGCTCCCCCTGGAACCAGCTGAGGCTACTGATGCAGCTGCATCTCAGTTCGGCTTTTTCCTCTGCTCACTACTATTTTCTCCCTGGTTTCCTCAAAGGAGTTGCTTCTGAGAGCACTCTTCAATAAACTCCTACATGCAAATCTCAGAGTCTCAGGGCATCTGACCTGCAGCGCTAGTGCTGGAAGTGATCCTAGGAAAGTGGCTTTAAAATGAGATTGCAGGCGCCTGTAATCCCAGCACTTTCGGAGGCCGAGGCGGGTGGATCACGAGGTCAGGAGATCGAGACCATCCTGGCTAACACGGTGAAACCCGTCTGCACTAAAAATACAAAAAACTAGCCGGGCGTGGTGGCCGGCGCCTGTAGTCCCAGCTTCTCTGGAGGCTGAGGCAGGAGAATGGTGTGAACGCGGGAGGCGGAGCTTGCAGTGAGCCGAGATCGCACCACTGCACTCCAGCCTGGGCGACAGAGCGAGACTCTGTCTCAAAAAAAAAGAGAGAGAGAGAGATTGCAGGCACAGCCAGATCACCCACTGGCGGGCAGGTACTGAAGACCCATCACTGGGGATAGATGGAGCATGGATGCCTCTGGCATGAGACAGTGGTGCAAGTATTAAAACGTTCCCGGTGTGAGCGGGCATTGGATACCAGCAAAAGGGAATGTACTGGCAGATGAAGTATTTTAGGATTTTGAGAGATAGAAAAAGTGGTAATTACAAGGATTAGGGAATTGGCTGCTGCTGACAACAGTGGATGCCCTAGAGGAAGACAATGAAAGGCTGAGGTTAATTAATCACCAATTAAGGGTAAGCAGGAAAGTCAGATGGCCTCTTCCACACCATATAAAGAGATTCTCATCTATGAGCCAACACCAAAAAAGGCTAAGAATCAAGCCCGAGCCTCAACAATAAGAGTAACAGAGCTTCGGAAGAGGTTGAATAAGGAGAGGGCCTGTTGGGAAGAAGTTGACCTTAAGGCATGGCATGGGGGCATCTTGAATTCCCATGTTCCGCCCAGACTCTGGGCCTACAGAAGTGGCCCACTTCATCCTGTCAAAGGCCAGCACAGCCTGCTTGCTTGAAGATGATGCAGTCATCTGCCTTGCAAGGCCACAAGCACTCCTTTCAGATCCACTTCTACTTTCTCTTTTGGACATCAGATAAATGAGTAGGGTTGAGTCATAACATGAGCCAGCCTCCTGAGAGAGGGAAGAGATGCTCTCAAAAGGAAATGTAGGACCAAGCTGACATATACCATCACAAACCAAGAGAGTACAAGATAAGGCTGAATAAAGGAGGGCCAACCAAGACAGAGCATTGTCCTGTGAAACAGGATTTAACCCTGACAAGCAACCTAGGAGTTGGTGACAACACACTACAAGATTTCAGAAGCTTGTAGAAAACATGGCCACATTATGTGAGAGAAAGTGCTGGAACTTCCATGACAGACAGGAAAATAAAGGATCAAAAGGTTAGGAAAATGGTCTAGAGTGAATATACCCTGTTGAGTGCTGGAAAACCCACTCACCAATGATAGACTGTGGGAGGGGCCAGAGGACACTGTTTAATAAAGCAATGAAGTCATCGGGATGAGGGGCACCAGCAGCTCTGTGAAGGTCAGTGTGGCTGTCCCCTGTGGCTTGGGCTGAGATTGGGGATACTGGTACAGAACTGGGCTCCCTGATAATAATGGGGATGATAGTGTCCTGCAGTGATAAGGGCAGATTGTGGGCTATTATTCTAATGGCTGGCAAGTTTGGACTGAAAGAGGGAGAGGTGTCTGACTCACAGAGATGTGAAGCTGGTTAATGGAACATAGCATCTGTAGGGACATCTTGGATGAGCAGCCAATAAGCATATTACTCAAATTATACAATCAGGATAAATCGAGACCAAGAGTGGTGGCTCGCGCCTGTAATCCCAACACTTTGGGAGGCTGAGGCAAGAGAATTGTTTCAAGATCAGCCCAGGAAATGTAGGAAGATGCCCACATCCCTATAGAAAATTTAAAAATTAGCCAGGCATGGTGGCATGCATCTGTACTCCAAGCCACTTGGGAGGCTGAGGTAGGAAGATCCCTTGAGCCCAGGAGTTTGAGACTGCCACGAGCCATGACGACACATGTCACTGAACTTCAGCCTGGGCAACAGAGTGAGACCCCCATCTCCAAAAAGAAAAGAAAAGAAATCAACCATGAATCTTCAGGAGACTGAGACCAATCACCCCAATAAAAATGACCATATTCTGCCTCAATTCTGGATCCGAGCCACTACTCAGGCTAGGAACTCACTGACTGAAGGATAGACCAGGTCCCAGGAAGAATTCTATCACCCACAGCAAGTATATATGATAGAGTCCCCAGTCCTTTTTCCAAAGGGACATATAGCCATTTGTGTGGGTGAACTGGGGGAAGAGGATTTCCTGACATTTCAAGGGTTTGAATTCACATTGATACTAAAAGATCCAAAGTGTTACCATGTCCCCACTCGCCATAGTTAGAGTGGGCACATTCACAAGCCAGGTAATAAATGCAGTCCTGGGTTCCACACCAGCTTGGGCAATGTAGGGAGACCTTGACTCTACAAAAGCTTTAAAAAATAGCTGGGCATGATGGCACACACCTGTGGTCCCAGCTACTTAGGAGGCTGACGTGGGAAGACGGCTTGAGCTCAGGAGGCCAAGGCTGCAGTGAATTAGGATCACGCCACTGCACTCCAGCCTGGGCAACAGAGCAAGACCCAATCTCAAACCAAATAATAAAAAATTTTTAAAAATTTAAAAACCAAGACATATGATTAAAAAAATGGTGGTTGTTTTTACTCACTGAGTTTTATGGTGGTTTATTATGCAACAGCAGATAACTAAGACAGAACCTGATATTTGGAAGTGGTATCTGCCTTAAAAAAAACTTGCAGTCTTACCTTTGGGACCAGGTGGTAGGCAGAAGATGGAAGTCCTTAAAGAGCCCATTATTGAAGGCTTAAAAGACAGTAATGAAATAGCTATTGGAGGCTGAAGGAAAGGGGACATATTATAATTTATTAACAGGAGGTACAAACTCCACAGAAGACAGTGGTGAAATGTCTTCTGCAGGAACATGGAAAACAGAAAACGTACATAAGGAATTCTCATAGGTCTGGCTGAGGATATTTATAGGCACACTGTTGAAAGTACTAATTGTTTTTATTTTGCTTTGTTTTTGTTTTTAGCTGCCTATGAAAAGTACATGAGGAGTAGAATAGAAAAACAAGATAAATGTACAGTTTTAAAGCGAAATTTAGGGGAAATATAAAGGAATCAGGATTTGGTTTGGTACCCCTTTGTGGGATGACCCTCTATTGAAATTTGTTTTCATTGTGAATAGAGTGGGAATATAAATTTTTGGAAGGAAGACCACAGAGGTGAAGAGCTACATCCTATCAAGGGTACATACCATCAACATGACTTAACACTTTTGGTATTGATCGTGATCACCTGGCTGAGGTAGTACTTGTCAGATTTCTTCACTTAAAGTTACTCTTTTCTCCTTTCCATACTGAACTATTTGGAAGGAAGTCACTTAAGGAGTCAGGAGTTGTGCTCCTCTTCCTTGAGGGCTTCCCTTCTCCCTCCCCTCCCCTCCCCTCCCCTCTCCTCCCCTCCCCTCCCCTCCTCTCCCTTCCCTTCCCCTTTCTTTTTTTTTTTTTTTTTTTTTTTTTTTTTTTTTTTTTAATGTGTAGAGACAGGGTCTCTCTATGTTGCCCAGGCCAGTCTTGAACTCCTGGCGTCAACTGATCCTCCTGCCTTGGCCTCCCAAAGTGCTGGAACTACAGGTGTGAGCCACTGGGCCTGGCCTTCAACTTGCTTTTTTAATTAAATGTGCTTAAATCTGTTTCTGGGTTCTGAATTGTTTCCATTGGTCTGCTTATCTATCCTTGCTTCAATATCACACTGTCTTACATAATAAGGGGGAAAAATCCCCACAAAATAATTTATATTTTCATTTTTAATTGTGATTAAAATGTACATAACATAAAATGTCCCATCTTAGCCATTTTAAAGGGTAGAGTTCAGTAGAATTAGTACATTCATGTTGTTGTACAACCAGTCCCTAAAACTCTTTTGATATTACAAAACTGAAACTCTATACTCATTTAAAAACAACTCTCCATTTCTCCCTTCCCCCAGCCACTGGCAACCACTATTCTACTTTCTATCTCTACGAATTTAACTAGTCTATGTACCTGATACAAGTAGAATTATACAATTCATACAAATCATCAGTTTGTCTTTTGTGAGTGATATATTTCACTTAAGCATAACATCTTCGAGGTTCCTCCATGTTGTAGCATGTGTCAGAATTTCCCTCCTATTAAGGCTGAATAATGTTCCATTGTGTGTGTGTGTGTTTATCACATTTTGTTTATTCATTCATCATTTACCAAGTTTCTATGGGCACCTGGGTTGCTTCTACTTTGTGGGTATTGTGAATAACACTGCTATGAACATGAGTGTACAAATAGCTCTTCAAGATTCTGTCTTCAATTTCTTTGGGTATATGCTCAAAAGTGGAATTACTGAATCATGTGATAACTCTATTTTCAATTTTTTGAGGAATCGCCTGCTGCTTTCCCATGATAGCCATGTAATTTTAAGTTCCCATCAACAGGGCACAAAGGTTCCAATTTCCCCACATCGTCACCAACACCTGTTATTTTATGTTTTTTTGGATAACAACCATCCTAATGTATGTGAGGTGGTTCTCACTGTAGTTTTGATTTGCATTTCCCTAGCGCTAATGATGTTGAGCATTTTTCATGTGCTTATTGGCCATTTGTACATCTTCTTATGGAAATGTCAACTCCAGCCCTTTGGCCATTTTTTGGCTGTTTAGTTTTTTATTGGTTGTTGAATTTCAGGAGCTCCTTCCATATTCTAGATATTACCTCTTTATCAGATACATAGTTTGTGAATATTTTATCTCATCTTGAGAATTACCTTTCCACTCTTTTGACAGGATCCTTTCATGCACAGAAATTTTAAAGTTTGATGTAGTCTATTATCCACGTTTTCTTTTATTGCTTGTGCTTTTGGTGTCATATCTACTCAAACAAATACATAAATCATTGTCAAATCCAATGCCATGAAGCCTTCCCCCTATGTTTTCTTTTAAGAGTTTTAGAGTTGTAGGTCTTATATTGAGGTCTGTAATCCATTTTGAGTTAATTTTTGCATACGGTATAAAATAATGGTCCAACTTCATTCTTTTGCATGGGATGTTCAGTTTTCCTACACCATTTGTTGAAAAGAATATCCTTTCCCTATTGAAAAATCCCAGCACTTTTGTTGAAAGTTGTTTTATTGTATATTTAGGGATTTATTTCTGGGCTCTCTGGTCTTCATCAATATAATTTGTGATGGTTAATTTTATGTATCAGCTTAACTGAACCACAGGGTGCCCAGGTATTTGGTAAAACACTGTTCCTGGGTGTGTCTGTGAAGGTGTTTCTGGATGAGTTTACCATGTGAACTGGTAGATTGAGTAAACAGATTTCCCTCCCCAATGTGGACAGGCCTTGTCCAATCAGCTCAGATTCAAACTAGAACTAAACCATTGGCTCTCCTGGGTCTTCAGTTTGCCAACTGTAGATCTTGGACTTCTCAGCCTTTCTAATCACATGAGCCAATTCCTTACAGGAAATATATACTGTTCCTGTTTCTTTGGGGAACTCAAACAAATACATAAATTTTAAGATAGAAAAACAGCATTCAAAATTGCATATAGAGTATGAGTTCAGGTATTTTTATATTAGAAAAAAGTTAACAAATTAAAGTAATATATATTTGTTGTAGACAACTTGGGAGGTAAAGCATAAAAAAGAAAAAAAAAATCAGATCCTCTCATTTTGATGTATTTAACTGACTATCAAGAAATAATTATAGATCACCTATGTAAGTAATTCAGTCTTATTGCAAAATAGGGATTATACTTTTTGGACAGTTTTGTATCCAGTGTTTTGTGCCTAATGCCACATTTTAACATTGCACAAAGGCATTATTTCTGAAGAACACTAAACATCTGTATAAATGCTTTTTATGTATTCTCATGTCTAAAGAATATACCACAATTTATTTCACTATTTCCATTAGTGTTTGATATTTTCTCTTGTTTATAATTTCTCACTATTTTAAGTAAAGTTGCAATAAACATAATTATACTGAAATTTTTATAGATATTTATTATTATAACCTTAGGCATATACCACTTTAATAATAACAATGAATAATTTTGTTTAAACAAAGTAAAACTTTTCTTGAGATTCTTGTACACTGATCCTTTCTTGAATGCGTTTCCTCAGTGGTATTTTTGGACTTTCCACAACTTTAAATATAGCTTTTTTCATATAGCTCTAGATTTTCCTCTTTTTTTTATAGTTTCAAAATGACAGGACAACTAATTTTTTTCCTCCAATATAGAACTCTGGGTTAAAATTCTTAAGATTTTTGGTTATATTATCTGGGAAATTATTGAGTTATCTTATCTTACAGTAACTCTGAAGATCAAGTCTCATCTTGGTTTTAAAATTTACACTTTATTTCCAAAAATAAAATTGAATTAATTTAAATGCCATAATCATTTCTAAAAGGTTGTTTTTGTTTTGTATCTTTGATGGAAAGGGATAAGAGCACTTTTTATTTGTTTATAGACAAAATTAAACCCTTCAAGTAAATAGCAAATTTCTCATATTTGCCTTAATACCACAATTTTTTTCTTACCAAGTCTATCATAGATGGTTAGGTCATAAGTGAGTAGGCATGGAAAATTGATTTCTAATTTCTATTATTTTTTCTAATCTTCATCTGTAAGTATTCCTCTGATACGGTGTTAAGGATTGAATGTTTCTGTCCCCCGCAAAACATATATTCTGAAGCCCTAATTCCCAATGTGACAGAAGCTGGAGATGGGGCTTTGGAGAAGTAATTAGTGTTACATAAGGTGATGAGGCTGTGGCTCTCATGATTGGATTAGTGTCCTTATGAGTAGAATATCAGAGAGCTAGAAATTCCTCTCCTAGGTACATGCACAAAAAAGGGGTCACATGAGCACACAGCAAGATGGCAGCTTCCCACAGGCCAAGAGAAGAGTCAGCAGAATAAAACCTACCTTGCTGGCACTTTGATCTCAGACTTTTCAGCCTTTAGAACTGTGAGAAATAAATTTTATCTGTTGTTTAACCCACCCAGTCTGTGGTGTTTTTTTATTGTAGGCTGAGCAGAGCAGACTAAGACACAGGATTTAGTCGTAAATTTATTTTTCAATACTGTTCAATGACAACTTAAAAATTCACATTTTAACCTAATAATCTGTATGTTTATAGTTTAAAACTTATATTTTGGTGACTGGTAAAAAAAAAAACATAAAGCGGAGTTCTGGGATGTTGAGAGCTGTTTACAAAGATGTGTTAACTTTATAAAAATGTATTCAGTTATACTCAATAATTCTTGTACATTTCTATATGTATTTATGCTTAATCAAAAAGTTTCCTTTTCATTCGTATTTCAGACAATTAAAATATTGAGATTTTTCTTAAAAATGTAGGTTTTAAAAATAACTTAAGATTTAAGTATTTGGTGTGATCTATAAACATAGTTTATTCTCACCCTATTCCTGTAAGCTCAAAGCTTATTTTCAACATGTAAAAACACAGAATACACTGACATTACCAAAAGGGATCAACACCGAGGACTTAAAATGAAATAATACAGTTGATAAAATTAACATTCTTACTTATTTAAAATGTTTCAAGTGCTTTAACTATTTTCTGGTTAAATGTATCATAGCTTATTCTACCCTCAATTCATTGCTGTTTTCAATTGTAGCTATAAATTGAAGAACATTTTAGGCCCTGTGTCCATCAAAATTCAGAGAAATAAAAGTTCATATTTGCATTATTCATTATCATGTATTATGCATGCAGAAACGGAGCAGTTCGGTTTCTTCAGGCTTTTTTTCCTAAACTTTGCATTGCATGACATCAGACATAAGTGTTAGAAATGAAAGCAGAGACATGTTAAACCATGTGGCTTCCTCCTAGCCTGCATTATGTTCTAAAGAAACACTTGCATTATAAAAATACTTTAAATGAATGATTTCTATGATTTTTGTGACAGATCTTTAATTTTTATCTATCATCTGTTTTGTCCTTTCCTAAATTAGATGAATAGTACACTCTCTAATGAGTTTTTATATTTAAATCATAGCAATTGGTTCACCTTTTATTATGTTACTTCAGTGAATTTCCCTCTGATTTTGTATATGCAGTTTAAGTGTACAACTCTATTAGCAATATTAGGAACATATTTACATACTCAAATATACAATATAGCGTTTTTAATGCTATTCAGCCTTTAATTAAAGCTTTAAATGATCTTGACATATATCTGGGTTTGGCTGGTATTACAGAGCCAAGAAATTAAGGACAGAAAGATGCTCCTCAGAAATAGCATTTATTGCAACATCTACAACCATGACACACTGAAATTTTATAAAGCCAATGCAATTATAAATATTTATGCAATTCTTCCAAATTGTTGCCCACCTACCTTTTTTTGTTTCTTGAGATAGGGTCTTGCTCTGTGACCCATGCTGGAGTGCAATGAAGTGATCACCATGCTGGGTTAATGTTTTATTTTGTGTAGACATGGAATCTCATTCTGTTGCCCAGTCTGGTCTCTAACTCCTGGGCTCAAGTAATCCTCCTGCCTTGGCCTCAAAAAAGTACTGAGACTACCGGTGTCAGCCACCCACGCTGGGGCCTACCTATCTTACCTGCCTACAAGAGCCAAGGAAATGGCCGAAGCACTTGTCCACATAATAACAGCAACTGCTTCTGCTTACATTAGAGGGGAGTTTTGCACTCAGCGGGGCACCTCCATTCCCATTTAATTCTCCTTCATTTTCTGGTCTCTAAATCATATTAATACCCAAAATAGGATGAAATAGAATGTACTTAGAAATTGAAGATCGAATTTTAAACTGCCACCTAGGCCCCTAGTCAAGTACAAATTCTGGTACTATCTCACAAAAGTGTCCCGAAACAGGGGTCTCCGTGGATGTCCCAATTCCCAAACATCAGCTTGGGGTCAAAGAATCCTTAGTTTCTAGACTCCATGGCCTGAATCTATCTCCTTCCAGGTTTTGCCTGTCTCTCTCTCTCATCTTGCCTTCTGTACCTAAATGCTAACAAATTGTTTCCCTAAGACACATTCCCCAGGAAGACTTCATGTTCACACACAGCCTTCATTTGAATAAAATTGACCAGCCCAATGAATGCATAATTTAACAATACCCTTTAGCACGCCATAAATGTTGTGTTGGTTTTTATTTTACTCCCTTTACGAGATTTGGAGCAAAATATTAACAAAACTTCATAAAAACCAATTCAAGTATCATTTTGGTTTTAAATTAACTAATTAGGTAGCTGTATTTTAGAGGAAGGAACTTCCAAGCAGGCAGTACAGCAGGGAGGAGCTTGGGCATGGGCCTGACTACCCAGGTTCCAAACTCACTGTGACTTCAAGCAAATTACTCAGCTGATTACTCAGTCGCACTGTGCCTCAGTTGCCTCATCTGTACAATGGCAGTAATAGGACCTGGAAGGCTTATGAAGATTACATACCTTTCTCCATGAAAGCGCTCAATAAAATTAGCCTTTATTAATATGTCAACTGAACTGAAATATAACGAAGAATATAAAACAATATATCCACAGGAATCATTTATACTAGTTCTTACACTTTTCTTCAAAATTCTCTTTCAACTTTCTGTAGTCCAAACCAAGACAATAATTGTTATGATGAAACTAGGATTATTTCTCAAAGTAATAAAATAAAAGGAAACTATTTTGAGAGGGCTTTGCATTTGGGGAAATAAAAGTAGGGGACGTTGAAAGTAGAAAGTTGAAGCGAATTATGTAGCAGCTTCACCTTTAATCTTTCTCATCCTTTTTTTTAGGTTTAACAATCATACTATTTTAAAAGAGGTTTTTCTCCTTTTCTGCATCGATGGGAAGTGTTGCAGGCTTATTCTATTCTCTAATAAATTCAAGCGTTTTAGTAGAAAAAGTGAATATAATATATATTCTTACAATATTGTCCACACGAAAGATTTACTGCAACAAAAATTATTTCTGTAGGCATTAATACCAGGAACAATTAATGTTTAAGTCGCAGACGGAGATGTTTACGCTGACAGGGAACAGACAAAAGGGCGGCCATGCTTGAACAAAATGTGAGAGTTTTCAGTTTGCAGCTCGAACTTGACACTGTTGAAATGCATGCATTGCGGTGGCCCCGTGACATTTCAGGCGTCCCGAAGCCCAGCAAGACCAGCCCGGGCCGCGTTCCCTGTGTACGCTCGGGCCTCCGGGAACGCGCACAACTGGAGAGGCGGTCGCGCGCGGCAAACCGGCCCGCGCGGCCTCTGCGCGTCCCCGCTCCGGGACCCTGGCGAGGCCTAGATCCCTGCGACGACCCCGGGGAAGGGCTGGCCGCGCTCACCTGCAGCCGGGGGAGGACAGCGGGGTAGCTCAGCACGGGATGAAACCAAAGGGCTCGCCGGCTGGCCGCGCAGTGTAAGGGTCGGTGGTTTCTCCGCTTGGTCCCTGGAAATCCACCCCAGCTTAGCCCGGAGGCCTGAACTCGATTTCTACAAAACTTCCCGCGACCAGCTCGTAAAATGAGGGCGCGTCCCTGGGTGGGCTCGAACCACCAACCTTTCGGTTAACAGCCGAACGCGCTAACCGATTGCGCCACAGAGACTCCCATGGTGTCTGTCCCTTCTGCCACAGCCTTTATGAAGAATAATAAAGGCAGTGTGCGGCTGTTCCTTTCTGCTTTCTGATTGGTACTATCAGAACCAAAATGTTTCATTTCATGTTTCCAACCCTCTTAATTCTATTTTCCACCTTTTAAGCATATCGAAAAATTATACAACAAAATCAAACAGCACTGCAGATTGCAAAATGTTAAAATACTGTTGCTTCCCCTCGCCAATTCCCATTTGGAACGTTGTATTTCAGGAAAATAATTATTTCTTAACAGTTTTATGAGGAAATCAAAGCTTTCATCTTGTGAGCTGAGAAACTTTCCCTTTGTTTCAAACAATTTGTCCAGTGCTTCGCTCGCTAATCTCTCGTGATTTACTTGTGTAGTATTCTCAAGGTCATCTGCATTGTATTTATTTGCCTGCTTTATTTTTATTTTCAGGTATTATTAAAGGCATAAATGAAATCCCTATTTGTTTTGTACTAAATACAGTACAATGATTTCACACTAACATTTTGTTACTGGAAAGAAACATCAGGGGAAAAAAGGTACAGGAACATTCCTTAGTTCCAGTGCGTTGTAGTTTATTGCTAAATCTGCCCTCCTCCCTGGAATTAGCTTACACACCCACATCGAAGACATACCACTTAAAACACACATCTCGAAGGATAATTAAAACCCGATTTGAGGAAAGAGAAGTTAAAGAAGAAAAAGGAATGATCTATAACTAACTCCTGAAAATTTTTAGCACAGAAACACTGCAGGCAAACATGTTCCATTCCTATAAATACTTAAACGAAAATCTTTTCCTTTGTGTGAATGTTTCCTGGTGCCTTTTAACGTACTCTTCTAAGTTCCGAACGCTCTTTTTCTCCCTTCTTCTCTCCTCAAATAATTGCGAGTTTCCACTTGAGAACGTGATGTTTAAATTTTTAACAGTCAGTAAATTGCTCTGTACAGAATCCCTCCAAGAACGATCGCTATCATGATTTATAGAAGTTGTAAGCGACGCATCTTAGTCCAATCAGCATTTTGAGTTCCCGTTGCGTGATAAGACAACTTAAATTGGCTTTGGAACCAATTAGAAGCCGAGTTCTCTGAAAGCGTTGAGATGTTAAACAGCTGTGAATTCACGCCAAGCTGCACCACGCCACTTTCAACAAACTTTTGGAAGTGCACTTGAAATTTTTGAATTTGAAAAAACAATCTAGGAAATGCTTCTACAGAGCGTATGGGAAGTCTCATTTCATTAGACGATGCTGCTTTCTACTTGGTAATATTTTATGTACCTGCTAAAACTATCAGGTACTGGCTTTTCTTCTCCCAACACCAAACGGAGTGTCCTTTCCTCTATTGTTTTTGTGACTATCCAGTTAGAACAGACTGCAACTGGTGTACCTCACTGCCCTTTCATTCAATGTTTATTCTTCTGTTTAAAGTAGTATTAGGAACGGTTCTACTCATGTAAATCTCTTCAGCTCCAATATCTTTTCCTCACTTCAGTCATCATACTAGCATTTGACTTCTAAAAAGAGAGATAATGAGAGACAGGTGATAAGGAAAACGAACTCAGAAAGGAATATTAACTCATTCTAGGCTTAAAAATTGTCTATATAAGTACCACTATTGGTTTTAAAACTGTCTTCAAGCCTGCTTGTGTAGTTTTTAACATTTTACATAAAATGGCTGTTTCCACGGTTACTTAGCTCTGCCTTTTTTTCCCTCTCCACTTGAAACTACTTCAAAGGAGCATATAAATATTTAAAATATTGAATGGACTCTGAACATTTTATTCCAATGGTATATATCAAACACAGCTTTTATGCAGAATGACCACTAACAAAAATAAGGGAGAAGAATACAGTGTCATCTAAATCTTTGTGATTATCTCATCTGAGGCCATAATATTTATGTTCAGTTTTTAAAGCCAAACTAAGCCCACTGGATTAATTTTAGAAACATACATTATCTTTTCTTAATTTTAAGATAACCCAAGATAAATGAGTCCTATAGCTTCATTAGCACTTGAGTCTTTATAATTGCTAAAAGTAAAATGGACTGGGCATTTTGTCCCCTTTTTTGTATATTATACACAACTGAATTGCAAATTTACTTTTCCCAAGAATATGCTCTATCAATGGGGCTCATCTGTGCAGATTAATGGGCATATATATTTTATTTTCTTCCTGGAGAGGAAGAGAGAAAAGCAAGAACATCTGTGCAAATAGGATTCACCTGTCTTAACAGGCAAGCCACAATGGACCACACTGATCTATAGACCTTCCAAATATCATGAATCCAAGGCTTTCAGATAATATTCTTCCAGCTTCATCCCAACAGCATAGGCAACTCACAGGATTGCCATTAGCATGATTGTGCATGACCTGAATTCTTCTTCGTTTCTGTATTTCAGAAGTATGGTGACAGAATTGTTAAAAACAAAAAATCCAGTTAGAATTTTTTTTTTTTTTTAAATAGCCAGGTACAGTGGTTCACGCCTGTAATCCCAGCACTTTGGGAGGCTGAGGCTGGCGGATCACCCAAGGTCTGGAGTTCGAGACCAGCCTGGCCAACATGGTGAAGCTCCGTCTCTACTAAAAATACAAAATTAGCCAGGCGTGGTGACAGGCGCCTGCAATCCCAGCTACTCGAGAGGCTGAGGCAGGAGAATCGCTTGAACCCAGAAAGTAGAGGTTGCAGTGAGCCAAGATCGCACCATTGCACTCCAGTCTGGGCGACAAGAGCAAAACTCCATCTCAAAAAAAAGAAAAAAAAAGTTTGGAATTTTTTTTTTTAAAATCAAGTGAGTTACAGAAGTCACCCCAATAAATGGAAGATGGTGGCACCAAGAAATAAGTTAAAAGACAACACTACACAGATGTTACTAAGAGCAAGAGGAGAACTATGAAATTAATTCTCAAAACAAATGCAAGTCATATTTTACAACTGATTTATAAGTAAAAGTAAATCGAACCCTTCCAACCAGCCTCAAGCTTAAAACGTTTTCTACTCACCAAAAGTATTCTTCTCATACAAAACTGGAGGACTAAGGTCAGTTATGTTTAACAAGCCAAAAGCAGCATCACAGAAACTAGCATTCAACTGGGCATGGTAGCTCACAACTGTAATTCCAGCACTTTGAGAGGCTGAGGCGGGAGGATAGCTTGAGATCAGGACTTGAAGACCAGCTGGGGCAACATAGGAAGACCCCATCTTTAGAAAAAAATCCAAAAATTAGCTGGGTGTGGTGGTGCGTACCTGTAGTCCTAGCTACCTGAGAGGCCGAGGCAGGAGGATCACTTGAGGCCGGGGAAGTTGAGGTTGCAGCTGCAGTCAGCTGTGATTATGCCACTGCACTCCAGCCTGGGTGACAGACAGAGCAATACCTTATCTCAAAAAAAAAAAAAAAAAAAAAAGGCAATCAGTATTAAGGTATATTAGCATATTTCTTTTTTATTATTTTTTAAAGTTGTATCACTTAGTTGGAAAATCTTGTGAAATTATTCAGATAATTATCTCTTAAATGGGGCAAAATAATGCACCAATATTCTGCCTGGTGGGTTCTAACGAAAATTTAATTTTTTTTTGTTTTTTTCCTTCATGAATCTCTCTTTTGTATATGGAAATACTTTCAAACCATTTTTATAGCTTTAATAATGCAGAGCTAAAATTTTAATTCACTGCAGATCTCTTAGTAGAAGAGTGTTATTTGCAAACAGTATCAATGATTTCATCTGGGTCCAGACCAATAGAATCTTGGATCTAGCTAGAAACGGTTGAGGGGTGGAGGGGTGAGAAGGAGAAGAACTTTAACTTTCTTTGGTATACTGGGGAAACTTCTGCTGAAAGACCTTATGGTTATCTCAGTAAACTGGCTAAGTTGTATCACATTTTCCATCTCCTGACTGCAGTGCTATTAGCAAGGGAGCCATGGTCTTCAATTTTCCATGATGTGTTTACAGAAGCAACTTGAGGCAACAGTTCTTTGCTATTCAATCTATACAGTAAAAATGCTGATAAATTGGCAGTCTCGCCTATCTTTCTGAACTCATCTATTAAAAATCAACATTAAAAATTTTAGAATAGATACAAATATCCTCTTGCCATTTGCTTCAAAATAATAAAGTAAGTAGGTGCCCAAGGAAGACTTGACTCCTCAGCTGTGACTGCCAGGGACTGTGGGTAGGGAATAGGCTGGTCAAACAATCCACTGAGGAACTCAGAGACACAGGGGAGAAGAAAACAGTATGGAATGAACTCAACAAGGTAGGCAGACGGAGGAGGAAGAGTACTAAATATTGCGTGATTCAGGGTAAGTGCTCCTTTATCTCCTCCTCTATAAAATTAATAATATTTGCCCTACCTAATTAATAGGCCTATTAGAAAATAACATGTGGATTTATGTTTTTTCACCTCTAAAATGTTAGACAAATATGCCATTTAAAATTTTTAAACTCAGGCCAGACATGGTGACTCACACTTATAATCCAGGGTTTTGGGAAGCCAAGGTGGGAAGACTGCTTGAGGCCAGGGGTTCAAGACCAACCTGGACAACACAGCAAGACCCTGTCTGTACTAAATAATAATAATAATAAAATTAGCTGGGTTTGGTGGCATGTGCCTGTAGTCTTAGGTACTTGGGAGGCTGAGGCAAAATGTTGGCTTGAGCCCAGGAGTTTGAGGTTACAGTGAGCTATGACCATACCACTGCACTCCAGCCTGGGCAACAGAAAAAGCCCCTGTCTCTAAAACAAAGTTAAAGATGAATAGTTCTGTTTAAAATAAATGAAAGAAAAAAAAATCCTACTTCAATCACAAGGTACAATTTTGATTAAAGTAAAGAATCTAAGCCTCTTGCATTAACGTAAAGATGAGTTATTCAGGAAAAGTCACCAGGCAGCATCACACACTTCCTGGTGGTCTCCAGGTGTTCCCGGCAGTGGCATAGAGGGCATGACATAAGGATGAAACCATCCTGGACAACATGGTGAAACCCCTTCTTTACCAAAAATGCAAAAAGTTAGCCGGGTGTGGTGTTGCATGCTTGTAGTCCCAGCTACGCCGGAGGCTGAGGTGGGAGGATCCCTTGAGCCCAGGGAAATGGGGGTTGCAGTGAGACAAGATTGTGCCACTGCACTCCAGCCTAGGTGACAGAGCGAGACCTCATCTCAGAGAAAAAAAAAAAAAAAAGATGAAAACACTGTTCTCCGTTTCTACAATTCCAGTAAAATTTCAGGTATGGGGGGTATAGACCAAATGCCCCAGAAATGGCTCCCTCCTCGCTACCTTGAATTAAAGGCAACTAACTCATGAAGACAATTGTTCCTAGTAAAATGTTGGTACTCAGCGTACTGTTCATTCAATAAATAGTTGTTGCATCATTATAATTCTGAAAACACAGAAACATTATCTTTGGGATTTATAGATATAGGTGCTGATCTAGATTTTAAGCAAACTTGATATAAAACCCATATTTGAAAAAAAAATTTTTGTAGAATTATGGAATGATTCACCTTAGAATAGTGTAAATAGCAAGTGCCCTGTGTATTTACAGTATGATTCCACCAAAAGGATGATTTTAAAATATGAAATCACAGGAATCAAGTACTCGCCCAGTGCCCGGAATTTATGGGGTATAGAAAAAGTTGGTTTATTTTCCCTGTGGCTCTTTCAGGTCATGATTACTCATCTAGCAGCCCAAGTTTCCTCTTCTTTTATTTCTTATCTGTGGTCAGTCGCATGGATTCGACCTTTGCAATGTCTCTCAACTTTAACTTTGTCCTCTCTTTCTCACCCCCATTCACACCACTTAATATTAATCCAATACATTCCATGTACCTGTTTCCCTGCCATAACCTAAATTCCAACAAATGTGTACCAAAAATAATACAGCATGATAGATAGCATGTATAATGCACATTTACTATTAGACCCTGTGCTAAATACGACACAGGCATCATTTTTCTCTCATCTACTCTGTAAGACAAGCACTATGTTATGTCTGTTTTATGGATAAGGAAACGACGGCTTACAATGGTTTACATTTTAACTTTAAATTTGTTTAAACTTCAAATAAGTAGCCCAAGGTACCACCTGCTCTGTCTTGCTTTTTTGTTCATCCTGCTACTTGGAACACCTGCCCATCTATCTCACCTACTAAAATCTTATTCCTCCTTCAACTTTATCCTCATCCTCTATGAAACCTTTCCTGCTCTCACCATCTAGATGTAATCTTTCGTTCTTGTAAACCCTCTCCCACTTTTTACTTCTCCAAATCTCACATTATAACCATTTCTGGGCTTAATTCCCCCTTCTAATTTGTGTACTCCTTGAGGTTAGAAACATTATCCATCTTTAAACTTACTGTAGCATTTGACTTAGTCAATCATAAATATGTTGGATAATTGAAAATTGATAAGTGAAAATAAAAGAACTATATTAAATATTTTTTATGAAAAACCATTGCAGTCAGCCAGGCATGGTGACTCATGCCTGTAATCCCAGCACTTTGGGAGCCAAGGCGGGCTGATCACCTGAGGTCAGGAGTTTGAGAGCAGCCTGGCCAACATGACGAAACCCCCAAAAATTAGCCAGGTATGGTAGGGCATGCCTGTAATCCCATCTACTCAGGAGGTTGAGGCAGGAGAATCACTTGAACCTGGGAGGCGGAGGTTGCACTGAGCCAAGATCATGCCACTGCACTCCAGCCTCGGCAACAAACCAAGACTCCGTCTCAAAAAAAAAAAAAAAAAAAAAAGAAAAGAAAAGAAAACAGTTTACAGGTTCCTAATATGAAGCAGACCAAAAAATTAGCACAAGAGTTTATCAAGGGAAACTTTAAGAATCCCAAGTTGGCCAAAGAAAAGACTAATAAAAATCCAAATCAGTTATTTGTTTAAAAAAAAAACAAAAACAAAAACAAAAACTTTAACAAACACTTTATACAACACTTTATGTTAGACACTGTTGAAAGTCATTTTCAAATATTTACTCATTTAAATTTCATAACAACCTTATGAGGTAGGTTTCAGTATTATTATCCCTCTTTTACAGGTAAGGAAACTTAGAAGTTAAAGTAACTTACTCATGATCACACAGCTAGTGACAGAGCAAGGAATCAAACCCAGGCATCCTTCTCTAGACTTCTCTCTAAACCACGGGCCCATACTGTTTCTATTTTTTTTTTAATTACAGAATAACTCTCATGTACTGTATAGTTAAATATTTTTAAACAATTTTGAAACTTTAAAAATCTTCCATTCATTTACAATGTGTTAATTTTGACAAAATTTCAGGCTTAAAAGTTGTAAGAATAGTACAAAGAATTCAACCAAATTCCCTAAACGCTGTCTTTACTCTTTTGTCTTTCTTTCTCAATATGTACGCTCTTTTTTTCCTGATCTGTTCTGATCTTTTTAATGAACTGTTGGATTTGGTTAGCTAATATTTTGTTGAGGATTTCTGCATCTATGTTCATCAGGGAGATTGGCTTGTAGTTTCCTTTATTTGTATCTGTCCTTTTCTGGTTTTGGTGTCAGGTAATGTTGTTCTCACAAAATAAGTTTGGGAGAATTCCAATCTCTTCAATTTTTGGAACAGTTTGAAAAGATTGGTATTAGTTTCTGTTTCTTTTCTTTCTTTTTTTTTTAGCAGGAGTTTCACTCTGTCTCCCAGGCAGGAGTGCAACGGCATGATCTCGATTCATTGCAACCTCCGCCTCCCGGGTTCAAGCGATTCTCCTGCCTCAGTCTCTCGAGTAGCTGGGATTAAAGGCACCCATCACCATGCCCAGCTAAGTTTTTGTATTTTTAGTAGAGACACGGTTTCACCATGTTGGTCAGGCTGGTCTCGAACTCCTGATCTCAAGTGATCTGCCGGCCTTAGCCTCCCAAAGTTCTGGGATTACAGGTGTGAGCCACCATACCCGGCATGGTATTAGTTTCTTAAGTATTTGGTAGAATTCAGCAGTGAAGGCATCAGGTCCTGGGCTTTGAGGGAGACTTTTTGATAAGAGACTTTTTATTACTGATTCAATCTTGTTACTTGCTGGTCTAATAACGAGACCAACGTGCTATTGGATCTTCATGGTCCAATCTTGGTAGATTCAATGATTCAATCATTATTCTTCAAATGTATTCAGGAAGAAATAGAAATGTTTAGATCTATTGGTCCATTCAGATTTTCTGTTTCTTCATGATTCAATCTTGATAGGTTGTATGTGTCCAGGAATTTATCCATTTCTTTTAGATTTTCCCATTTTTGCTTTATAGTTGTTTATAAGTCTCATGATCCTTTTGTATTTCTGTGGTATCAGTTGTAATATCTCCTTTTTCATCTCTGATTTTATTTATTTGAGTCTCCTCTTTTTTTTCCTAGTCTAGATAAAGGTTTGT
Source organism: Theropithecus gelada (assembly GCF_003255815.1). Lineage (NCBI taxonomy): Eukaryota > Metazoa > Chordata > Mammalia > Primates > Cercopithecidae > Theropithecus > Theropithecus gelada. Next base: position 27,608,661 of record NC_037677.1, on the reverse strand, counting down.
TGATTTTGTTTATCTTTTCAAAAAAGCAACTTTATTTCAATGATCCTTTGTATTGTGTTTTTTAATCTCTATCTTGTTTATTTCTGATCTAATCTTTGTTACCTTTTTCCTTCTACTAATTTTATGTTTAGTTTGTTCTTGTTTTTCTAATTCCTTGAAATGCAAGGTTAGATTGTTTGTTTGAGATCTTTCAGTTTTTTTGATGAAGGTGTTTATATTATAAATACACTCAGAACTGCTTTTGCTGTTTTCTATAGGCTCTGGTATACTGTGATTCCATTTTCATTTGTCTCAAAAAGTTTTTTAATTTCCTTTTTAACTTCTTCGTTGACTCATTGGTTATTCAGGAGCACGTTCATTTTCATGTATTTGTAGAGTTTTCAAAGTTCTTCCTGTTTTTGACTTCTAGTTTTATTTCATTGTAGTCAGAAAAGATACTTGATATAATTTCAATTCTTAGAAATTTGTTCAGATTTGTTTTATGGACAAACATATGAACTATCCTGGAGAAAGCTCCATGTATTGATAAGAAGAATGTGTAATCTGTAGCTGTCGGATGACATGTTCTACAAATGTCTGTTAGGTTCATTTGGTCTTTGGTGTAGTTTAAGCCTGATGTTTCTTTGTTGATTGTTTTTGTCTGATAATGTGTCCATCACTGAAAGTTGGGTGTTGAAATCCCCTATTATTACTGTATTGCAATCTATCTCTCCCTTTAAGTCTCATAGTATTTGCTTTATATATTTGGGTGCTTTTTTCATGATCTGTTTGAGAGTAAATTGCAGACATGATATCCTCTGAATACTTCAGTGTGTTTTCTAAATTAATGTATTATTTTACATAACCACAGTACAATTATCGAAGTAAGGATCTTTTTTTTTTTTTTTTTTTTTTTTTTTTGAGACAAAGTCTTGCTTTGTTGCCCAAGCTGGAGTGCAATGGCATGATCTTGGCTCACTGCAAACTCCAACTCCCGGGTTCAAGTGATTCTTCTGTCTCATCCTCCCAAGTAGCTGGGATTCCAGGTGTGCACCACCATGCCTACCTAATGTTTTTGTATTTTTAGTAGAGATGGGGTTGGTCTTGAACTCCTGACCTCAAGTGATCCACCTGCCTCAGCCTCCCAAAGTGCTGGAATTATAGGTGTGAGCCACCGTGCCTGGCCTAAAGTTAGGATCTTGACATGGACACACTATTAGAATGAGGTCCCAGTCCCAACTATAGACCTTCAGATTTCACTAGTTGTTCCCATGAGTTCCTTTGTTAAAAAAATAAAAATAAAAATAAAAAAAATCCAGGACCATGATTTGCATTTAGTTGTCATGTCCTTTGGTCTTCTTTAATCTATAACAATTCCTGGGTATCTCTTTCTCTCTGTATCTCTCTTATTTATTATCATGATGTTGACATTTCTGAGGAGCACAGGCCAGTAGAATGCCTGTAGAATGTCCCTAAACGTCAGGTTGTCTGGTGTTCTCTCATGATTAAATTCAGGTTAGGCACTTTAGCTACCTCTATTGAACACATTTAGCAAACTGGATACTGCAATGTCAACCTGAAACAATGGCAAAATGAAAAAGGAGGCTACAACAACCACAAAGAGGTGTGTGATGCTGATCATGAGTTTGACAGAAGCAGAACTTCTCAGTACTACTCAACTTCATACAGTAAGAATAGTCCCAATTATTGAAATAGTAATATTCTTGAAATAATAATTAAATGTTTTATTTTAAAATTCCCTAACTGTATCTCTTTCTCTCTCTCTCATATTCCAGGTACATATTCACCAGATATTTCTAATCTGCTGTTTCATCTCCTGAGAAATACCCATCAGAAAGGAGAACAACTATTGTATAAAACTGGTTCTTATTCTTTGGTGAGAAGGAGCCCTCAATGAACAGTCATTGAGTTTTGTGGTTTGAAAACCAACTCCTTTTACATTTGGTTATGAAAACCCAGGTTTTTCATACCTGTTTACCTCTTGGTAAGCTGATAAACCTGTATTTCTGAATATGCAAAACTGAGACTCACAGGAAGCCACTGGGGTATATCAACTTTTAGCCAAGTGTTCCTTCTCTTATCCTGGGTTGCCTCTCACAAAACAGTTCCTAAGCATGACCAATAAGACATAGGAAACAGAAAATTTTCAAAAATTTAGCACTGTCTAAATAATCACAAAGATCAAAAATCCTTTCAGAGTTGACAGAGGGTATAATTCAGCAAGTGACTTCAATAGAAACATTGTGCCACAGGCTTCCCTTTGGCAAAACCAGTAAAGAGTTTGTGACTGTTTACTTAGAGAAAAAATATTTTCTTATGAGCTAAAGAATCAAATACAACTGTCTATGGCATTTCCAAGAGAACCACTTTTCCCCTTCATGAGAGCTTCATCATGCTACCATATCTCCTTATCTAGATAATATTTTTAAAACATTTGTAAAATTAAGAGTGTCAGTAACCAAAACACAAAGACGATAAATTGAATTACGAGATGCCATGGCCCTAGAGTCAAGAGATTTTTCATTATGGGAATCCTTGCATTTAAAGTAGAGGAATTTTAAATCCTTTGTCTAAGTCTACAAGATATAACAAATACATATTTTTTCTAAAATTAATAATTTGAAGGCTTTCGCATGAAATTGAAGACTAACTTTTAAATTAGACTAGTATTATGCATTCTAATAATTGAATGCTTCAATTCATAATTGACTTTTTAAGCTATTTCATAGAATACAGTGAAAAAGAGATTGCCAAAGCCCACATCATCAACATAAGTAGAATTCTATAAAAGAGCCCTGCAGGTGAGTATTTAAATTTAGGTTTATGCATACAATTTAGTTATTTTAGATGGGGTTGAGGCAGAGACTTTTTTTTCCAAAGAGATGTGAAAGAAAACCCAGAACTGAATTGCCCACAAGTCTTTTGAGTTATGAAGTAATTTGAGAATAGATATTTCTACTATGCAATTCACCTTTTCATTCTGGGATTATAGTTGTGGTACTAGAATAAGCATAAACATATTGTTCAATGGAATAGAATTGGGAGTCACTACATCTATGGCTAATCTATTTCAACAAGGGCACTAAGACAATTCAAGAGGAAAAGAGGAGTCTTTTCAACAAATGGTGCTGGGACAACTACATGTCCACATGCAAAGAATGAAATTGGATCCCTAACTCACATCATATACAAAAATTAATTCAAAATGGATCAAAAACCCAAATGTAAAACCTAAAGCCATAAAACTCTTAGAAAAAATACAGACCTTAGTTTTTGTGATCTTGGATTGAGTAATGGATTCTTTTAGATATGACACTAAAAACACAACCAACAAAAGAAAAAATAAATTGGACATGAACATCACCAAAATTAAAAACTTTTATGCTTCAAAATATACTAACAAGAAAGTGAAAATACAAACCAACAGAATTGAAGAAAATATTTGCAAATCATATATCTGATATGGTTCTAACATCCAGAATACATACTCTTAAAATGCAACAATAAAAAGAAAAATAATCAGTTTTTAAATGGGAAAAGGATTTGTAGACATTCCTCTAAGGAAGATATATAAATGGCAAATAAGCACATAAAAAAAAAAAAAAGCTCAATATCATTAGTCATTAGGGAAATGTAAATCAAATCACAATGAGGTATCTCTTCATACCAATGAGAATGGCAATTATAAAAAAGATGGACAATAACTAGTGTTGGCCAGGACATGGAAAAATTGGAACTCTTATACATTGCTGGTGGGAATACAGAGTGATGCAACCACTCAAAAAACCAATTGGTAGCTCCTCAAGATGTCAAACATTGAGTCATCATACGGCCACACAGAAAAGTTTCTGTAATGTCCATGCAGGACATACAGTACTGTCCATAGCAGCATAATTCATAATAACAAAAAAGTGGAAACAATGCAAATGTCCATCAATGGATGAATAAACAAAATTTGATAGATCCAATTAATGGAATATTATTTAGCCGTAAAATGGAACGAAGTATTGACACACGCTATAAGATGGATGAATCTTGAAAACATTATGCTAACTTTTTTTATGGTTAAACATTATGCTTAAGAGAAAGCAGCCAGACACAAAAGACCATATATTATATGATGCCACTAATATGAAATGTACAGTATAGTAAATACATAGAGATAGAAAGCAGTAGCCAGAAACTGGGGTAATGGGGAATGGGGAATTAGGGCATGAGGGTGTTTTTTAGGGTGATGAAAACATGCTGGAATTCATGATGATGGTTATATGAGTCTGTAAATATACTGACTTATACACTTTAAATGGATAAATTTTATGGTATGTGAATTACATCTTAATAACCATAAACACATTTTAAAAGAAAGCATTACTAGCATGGAAACAAAGACACAGAGAATTAGCTGAATTTCCCAAAGTTAACAGCAGAACCTGGATTCTGATTTGTAAATCCGTGTTTAATCCATTCTTCACTGTGATTAGCTGCACCTAACCCAATTTCCATAGTGAAACTCTCATCTGCTTTCCAGTTAATTACTGAGGTTTTAGGCCCAGCACAGTAGCTCATGACTGTCATCTCAGCACTTTGGGAGGCCAAGGCAGAAGGATCACTTGAGGCTAGAAGTTCAAGACCAGCCTGGGCAACATAGCAGAACTCCCATCTCTACAAAAAATTTAAAAATTAGATGGGCAGGCTGGGCATGGTGGCTCATGCCTATTATCCTAGCACTTTGGAAGGCCTACATGGGCAGACTGCTTGAGTCCAGGAGTTCAAGACTAGCCTGGGCAACATGGTGAAATCCCATCTCTACTAAAAAATACAAAAATTAGCCACCTATGGTGGTGTGTGCATGTAGCCTCAGCTATTCGAGGGGGCTGAGGTGAGAGGATCACTTGAGCCCGGGGGATCAAGGCTGCAGTGAGCCAAGATCACACCACTGCACTCCAGTCTGGGCAACAGTGGGAGACCCTATCTCAAAAAAAAAAAACCAAAAAAAAATTAGCTGGGTATAATGGACTGCACTTGTAGTCCCAGCTGCTCAGGAAGCTGAGGCAGGAGGATCCCTTGAGCCCAGGGGTTAGAGGCTGCAGCAGGCAGCCTTGATTACATCAGTGCACTCTAGCCTGTGTGACACAGAAAGACCCTGTCTCTAAAAAAAAAAAAAAAAAAAAAAAAAAGTATTGAAATTTTATGTCAAATCTATTGGGAAGTATTTCCTTACTTACTCATTGTGTAAACTTCAGTTTACTTGATATCCAAATTTACTCCCACATCATCAGTTTATGTTGTTAGGATCAACTTTTAAATGAATTAGTAGACATTTACTGAGGACCTCCTTGTGCCCGGTACTATGCCCATTGTTCGAAATGCCGAACTCAAGCTCAGTAAGTCAGTAAACTAGAAATACAGATTGAGAAATCACTGGTCTACAGGTGCTAGTTAGAATCCTAAATTGGATGAAATTGCTCAGGAAGAACACGCAGAGGAAGGAGAGGAGCTAGGCTGGAAGCCAGTGCACCTGGACATTTCAGAGCATCAGAAACCACCCTACCAGTGACAGTTGCTGATAGGAAGTGGCTAGTGAATAAGAGAGGTGAGAGAAAGTTATCCCACCTTATATTAAACCTTACACCTTATCACAGTGCATTGTTTTGTTTTGTTTTGTTTTTACATGGCTGTCTCCCTTGTTATACCCTGAGATCCTTAGGGTTCTGACTTGCTCTATTGCAAAAGAAAGGTATTTACATAAGTCACCAGGGCCCTTCAAATTGTAAGATTCCATAGATCTTCTCCACTCCTTATTTAATCACTGCATTGCATTTGATACTGTTAACCAGTACATACTTCATTGTTTCTTACAACGTGGGCATAAAAATGGTGCTCCTCTCTTGGAAGCCCAGAAAGAACAGCTGCTTTGAACACAGGCTGAACTGGCATGGCACAGAATCCTCGCACTGTGTGCTACCACCTCTCGCCTACCTGCTCCTTCTCCCCGCAATCCCCCACACTTTGCCTTGCACTGTCTCCACTGCAGAACCAATTCCTTGCATAGCTCTTTGTGATGCTGCCTCTCTAAGGTTCTATCCAGGGGGCGCCACCACGAAAAAAAAAGAAAGACCCAGGGTCTCTGTTGAACAGAACAACAGTAGGGGAAGAGTCTTGGCTCCACCCAAAATATATCACCTTACACAAGCTTCATGATACGTGTCCTGGCTCTGTCTCCTAGGCAGGACCCTGCCCTTTGTTGGCTCTCTAAACATGATGTATTCATTATAATATATAAGGAATCCAGAGCAATCATGGTGTCTCATGCCTGTAATCCCAGTGCTCTGGAAGGCTAAGGCAGGAGGATTGCTTGAGGCCAGGAGCTCAAGATCAGCCTGGGCAACATAGTGAGACCTCATCTCTACAAAAATTAAAATTAAAATTGAAAGAAAATATTGTTATAAGGAAAAAGTCCCACAGTCTGCTGTCTTCAAGCTGGAGACCCAGGAAAGCCAATGATGTACTTGGAAGGCCTGAGAGCCAGAAAGCTAATGGTGTGGTTCCCAGTCTCGGCTGAAGAACTGGGAACCAAGATCGTCAAGGATAGAAGAAGACCAATGTCCCAGCTCAATCACACCAATAGTGAATTCAATGTCCCTCCCCGTTTTTGTTCAATTCAGGCCCTCAAAGGATTGGTTGGTGCCCACTCACACTAGGGAGGGTCATTTGCTTTGTTCAGTTCACCAATCCAAATGTAAACGTCTTCTAGAAACACCCTCACAAACACACCCAGAAATAATGTCCAGCCATATACCTGGGCAGCATGTGGCTCAGTCAAGTTGACACATAAAATTGACCATCACATATGGGCAGGCTTCTTTCTGTTCCACACTCATCCTGAGCCATTTCATCTACTCTTATGTTGTCAGCCCAATCTATATATTCATAATTTATTAACTTATATTTATTTTTCAGATCTGCTCCTGAGCTCCAATGCCCTATATCCATCTCATCCTTACACATATCTCAAATTCAGCATGCCAAAAAATGTTACTCTTTCTCCCAAAGATATATTTTTTCTACGTGTCTGCTATCATATACCCTTTAACCCAAGCCTACAGTCTAGGAATCATCCTATCTCTTTCTCTACAAAAACCAATTGATAAGGAAATCCTCCTCTCCATTCTACCTCAGTAACATATTTTAGATCCAGCAGCATGCTCATTAGTATGTCTCATTTTATATCCCCATCACTTCTCTCCTAAATGACTACCATTAACTCATGGTCTCCTTACCTCCCACCATGTCTTTACTCCAATCTACAGAAAGGTGGAGCTTTCTCAAATACAAAATCAAATATTTAATTCAGCAGATGAAAAATCTTTCATGACCTATACCGTGGTTCTCAAATTGCACATCAAGTCACCCTAGGACAGCACAGGGAACAAACTCACAAGGTTGCCATGGGATATTTTAAATGTTTGAGAGCAATACAGCCCCATCTATCAAACACCACACAAATGACCACTAATGTGTTGTTTAGACTTACCTACTTAATGAATGGAATTGAATTATTTCTTCTGGCTGAGGGCACCATGAACAAATTACGGAGATGATACAGATGCAGTGAGCTGGAAAGTTTGGGAACCTATGACCTACCAAATATCTTCAAGCCTCCTACATTGGCATGAACTCATCTTTACCTACTGCTACAGCCTTGTTTTGATCCTTACTGTGCCTTTCTTTCCCCCCCCCAGTCCTACACTACAGCCAAGCAGACAGGCTTGGATCTCCCCAAATACGCCCTTCTTGCCATCCTGAGTGGTTAGGACCTGAAACCTAAGACAGTAAAGACCTGGAGCTCCCAAGTCTAGGTGTGAGACCCGGTGCCCTTCATGGAACACAGATGAAGTAAATAAATCAGGAAGGGCATTCCAGAATTCTCATGCCTGGTGGATTCTGTTTGAGTTGGATTCTACATGGATTCCATATGAGCTGGATTCTAATATGAAGTTAAAAAAAAAAGGTTGAACATTCCTAGGAATTCCATGCATATTTGTCAGGCCAAGGGAAGGGAGGAGGCCAGCTCCCTTATCCCTACCCTGCTTGTGATTTTCTATAGAGGTCTGTATTATTCCAGGGGAGGAGGCAAAGAGACAACCAACCAGGAAAGTGAGATTGCTTTTGTTAATGGCTGTATCACCCCTGTCCTTCCCTGAAAAGAGAGATCGCACCTGAGATCCAGAAATGGCTGCTCCTTTCTTTGTGCCCCATTTTATCTCATTCATCATTCTAAGCCTGGCATGGTGGCTCATGCCTGTAATCCCAGCACTTTGGGAAGTCAGTTTGGGAAGGTCGCTTGAGCTCAGGAATTCAAGACAAGCCTGGCCAACTTAGCAAGACACCATTTCTATAAATGATAAAATAATTAGCCTGCATAGTCCCAGCTACTCAGGAGGCTGAGGCAGGAGGATTGCTTGAGCCAGAGAGGCCAAGGTTATAGTGAGCTATAATTGTGCCACTGCACTCCAGCCTGAGTGACAGAGTAAGACTCTGTCAAAAAAAAAAAAAAAAAGACCCACAAAACATAGTATTTATTTACTTATTTATTTAGAGAAAAAGTTTCGCTCTTGTTGCCCAGGCTGGAGTGCAATGGCGCGATCTCAGCTCACTACAATCTCCACCTCCTGGGTTCAAGCGATAATCCCCATTAGCTGGGATTACAGGTGCCTGCCACGACACCCAGCTAATTTTTGTTATTTTTTAGTACAGATGAGGTTTCACCATGTTGGCCAGACTAGTCTTAAAATACTGACCCCAGGTGATCCACCCGCTTCAGCCTCACAAAGTGCTGGGATTACAGGCATGAGCCACTGTGCCCGCCCACATAATTTTATCACAGTATCTATAACATTTTTTTGCACTTATATATTCACCTGTCCACCCCACTAGGCTATAAACTTGTGAAGGTTCAGGACCATGCATGATTCATTTTTTCATTCTCTTTGCCCAGCAGAGTGACTAATACATAGTAAGTGATGAGTGGGTACTTGATGAACACATAAATTTCAAAAAGGGTGTGGCTAAGCCCCACAAAAAGTTCAAGTCAGTTAGAAAATAAACACTGTCCATTGGATGAAAAAGTTCAGAAGTCACTGATGACATTACTCAAAGATATTTTAAGGGAGTGATGGCTTTCAGGGAGATGTAGCTGACAGTGTTTACTGCCTACCCCAAAAACCATTCCTCTATTTCTTCTTTGCTTAACTGAATTCCAGTTTTATTTAGGCATTGAGCAAATTCCCTTTGATGTGGAAATGTGGGCCTGTACCCCAGATAAAGGGTGATAATATGTCCCAGTTCTGGCTAATATGATGTAAGAGGAAATCCTTTGGTGGGGCATTTTGGAAAATATTATACTTCCTTGACGTGAGTAAGACTCACCAATAACACATTTTTTTTCTGCTGCCTTCCCACTCAGAAGTCAGTATGGTATTTGTACTTACTATGGCAGCCATTTTGCAACTATGATATGAAGGTCTATTGAATCACAGAGCTGATATCACTGAACCCCCAAGAAAACACTAGCATCTCTTTATCTACAGACTTCTTGTCACATAAGAAAAATGAGCCTCTGTGTTAGCTGGGTTGTCTGTTATATTCTAATTGATATAAGAAGAGAGAAAAGAGAGACAAATGAGAGACCGCTGTTCTTAGTGAACATATTACAACTAGTACAGTTTGGTGGCTGCAGGATACAGAGTTTGGTAGTAATGGAAAGAGGCTGGAAATGGAAAAGCAATGAGGTTACAGGGGCTTCTAATGCCAATGAAGAGAAAGGCTTTAATTTTGTTGGCAATAGGGGGCCATAGAGGTTTTTGGGTAATGTTTTGGAACTTTAAGAAGAGTGCTTTGGCAGAAATCAGCAGGGTCTATACATGCCCAAAGAGTGATGCATCAGAAGCGATGCATTTGGCATAATCACATTGGTATTGTCCACCATGAGAATCACTTGGTATGCAAACTTGGCTCACTCAGTTCACACCAAATAAGCAAAACAGTAACCACTTGGCTTCATGATGCTTGTGGACCTAAAATAAACACAAGGTATCAAAGTAAATGAAATGTTACATCTTTCCAGTGCTCCATATGAATAATCCCTGTGGAAGTAATAAGCAAACAAAACTTCTGTTCATAAAAAGTATCAATGACAGATGTAAATACTGTATAAACTCCTGCCATATAAAAGGAGAAAATGAGATCTCATATATCCTTCCACAACACCAATTCCTGACACTTAGCACAACAAATTAGACACACTTGAATAATAATTATTACACACTAGGCCTCAAATTATTCAATAGTTTTTTTTAACAGTGTTTCTATAATGGTGTGGAGGTTTTTGTTTGCTCACTTTTTAAAAACATATTTCACGATTTCATTATAAGAGAATAAATGCTCTCATACCTAGTCATAGTTTCAAATATGTTTCTGTTCTTCTCATTTAAATCTACTCAGAAAACAAGCTTACACCAGAGAGACGCCAAACTAGGAAAATCTCTGCTGTAAGTATCACATAATATTCAAACACTGCCCAGGAAAAACATTGGGGAATGGTGTTTTCTTTGCCATCAAAGAAAAGCACGTGAACACCATCTTACAAGATTATCACTGACGAAGGAAAAGAAATGTGTCATTTGTTCATTCTTTAGACTAGGAATTGATGTTAGAGATTTTTAAATAAAGTATAACAAGCTTTTAAAAATCTACAAAGAACAAAACGTGTTAACATCTTCCCATAGTTGCCTCTGATCTTTTTATAAACAATTGTGGTGGGCCGGGCACAGTGGCTCATGCCTATAATCCCAGCACTTTTGGAGGCAGAGACGGGAGGATCAACTGAGGTCAAGAGTTCGAGACCAGCCTGGCTAACATGGTGAAACCCCGTCTCTACTAAAAAATACAAAAATTAGCCGGGCATGGTGGCAGGCACCTTAATTAGCTACTTGGGAGGCAGAGGCAGGAGAATCGTTTGAACCCAGGAGGCAGAGGTTGCAGTGAGCCGAGATCAAGTCATTGCACTCAAGCCTGGGGGACAAAAACAAGACTCCGTATTAAAAAAAAAAAAAAAAAAGATTGTTGCCCCCGGGGCCTCTTCCTATTCCCCCTCCTTCTTTCTTTCTATCCCAAAGGAAATTACATTTTTTGAAGTTGATATGTATTCATCCTATTAATAGTACTATACTTTCACTTCACATGTATATATCCTGGCCCACATCTTTTATTTATGAAATTCTTTATACATGAATTAGTAAATTATTTCTATATAAGTTATTTATACACTTTGAATATTAATCCTTCACCAAGTACATGCCTTGAAAATATCTTCTCAGTTTATCTTGTAACATTTTATGATATCTTTTGTCATATAAAAAGTATTTTTTAAAAATTTTATATACAGTCACATGGCACTCAACTATAGGGACATATTCTGAGAAATAGGTCCATAGGCAATTTTGTCATGCTAATATCATAGAGTGTAATTATACAAACCTAGATGGTTTGTATATGGTACAAACCTATTGCTCCTAGGCTGCAAACCTGTACGGCATGTGACTGTATTGAATACTGTAGGCAATTATAACACAATAGTATTTGTATAATTAGACACAGCTAAACGCAGAAAAGGTACAGTAAATATACAATATTGTAATCTTATGGGACTACTATTTATTGACTGACATATCATTATTTGGAGCATGACTGTCATCCAATTTACCATTTCCTTAATGGATTGTGCATTTCAATGTTTTAAGAAATCCTTTCATACTACACATTCTATATTTCCTTTCAATTTTTTTAATTTTTGTTTTTTGAGATGGAGAATTACAGAGATAACTCTGTCGCCAGGCTAGAGTGCAGTGGCGTGATCTCAGCTCACTGCAATCTCTGCCTCCCGGGTTCAAGCGATTCTCCTGCCTCAGCCTCCCGAGTAGCTGGGATTACAGGCATGCGCCACCACACCCAGCTAATTTTTGTATTTTTAGTAGAGACGGGGTTTCACCATGTTGGTAAACATGGTCTCAATCTCCTGACCTCGTGATCCGCCCGCCTTGGCCTCCCAAAGTGCTGGGATTACAGACGTGAGCCACTGCGCCTGGCCTTTCAATATTTTTTTAATTCTGTTTTTCTTATTTAACTTTGTAATTGATCTGAAACTGAATTTGTGTGTGGGCAAAAGAAGAGATCTAATTTTATTTTTTTCTTATGAATGTTTGTTTTCTAAATAAGAGAAAATAAAGAAAGATCAATTGCTCTTTATAATCTGTAAACTCCTTAACAACATTCACTATGATTTATACCCATCTCATCAATACATTTCCTCAAAGTACTTTGAACATTACTGGTACACAATGTATATTTTTCGGAGAAGTGATACTTTTTTCCAGCCCCCATTGCTTAGAATATATACCAAGTTGTCCATCTAAAACAATCTGAGTTGTGCTTAATTTATCCCCCTGAGCAGGAAATAGCATCTTAATAGGATTAACTGGGTATAAGCACTGAATCATTCCAATTAAACTGAAGGGTATTAATCACTTCCCTAACTTTGCCCATTTTTAGAAAGTTCATCTGGAGAAAAATCTACCTACTCATCAAGTTAGATTCATTTATTTATCTACCAGGAGAAATGCATAAGAAAGAAGTAGGAACCTAGACTAAAAACACATTTTAACCTGTTTTATAAGACTTTTAAAAATCAGCTGTTCGAGGCAGAGAACTACCTGTACCAACCTCAATTTGATTAATGTTTTTTAAGGATACCAATTTACAGATTTAGGCTCTCAATAGGGCCTAGTTGCATTGGTTTAGTTCTTGCCAACACCTATTTACTTTCTCCTTTCTTTCATAAAGAAACAGTCTGAAATTAAGATAGGTTTCTAACCTAATTTTAATCAATGGCAATTAATGAAAAACCAACAAAGGTAATTTTTAAAGGAAACATTCTAAGATTTTTTTTTTTTTGAAGAATACTTCTCTAACGCATTTTTTAAAAAAGAAACTCCTTACAAAATTTTGCTCTTTTCAAACAATTCCAGGGGCATTAGCATCTCATAGGGATGAACACCTGTTTCTTTGTTTGTTTATTTTGGGGGGGGGTTGTCTTGGGTTTTTTTTTTTTTTTTTGCTGGAGGATGTGGTTCTAACAGACCGTGGTGAGAAGATGAAACTGACCAAGTGTGAGAATAAACTGACAATTGTAAATAAAGTGAAATATAGTTGGTAAAAAAAAAAAAAAAAAAAAGAAAATACATACAAACTTGGGAAGCAAAATCATTTTCTTTTCAAACACTGCATGTAAACTAATTTTATTTTATTTTAATTTTTTTTTACCACGACTAAGGAGAGGCACTCAGAAAAGATGTCATTGCTTCCAGCTTTTTAATGAGGGAAGCCCATCACTTGAAATTGCTTCTATTAGCAGGTTCCCTAATAAAACCAAGGCAAATCCTGCACAGACTCAAAAAAAAAAAAAAAAATTTCTACTACGATTCAGCAGTAGCAGTCAGTATCACCGTCTGTTTTTAATGTAGCAATATATTTTTCATGGTTCCGCTTAACAGAGCTTAGAGACCTTGAACTTCAAAATCAGAACGCATCTTAGAGGAACTATCCCAGCATCACAATTTGGGGACGTGGGGACGTGGGGACGTTGTGTATTCAAAAGCATCAGTCTGTTTTGACTTCATCCTTTTTTTAAAAGGATCAAAAGTCAGCCATAAGTGTAAAAGAAAAACTAATTTTAAAAAAGTTTAGCCTTAAAGACGTAACTATCTCAGCGCGTGGAGCTGGCGGGGGGGGGGGTGTTCCCTCTGTTCAAAAGAAAACAAGAAAAAAAAATGGACATTGCTGTCTTCTTTGCACGCTTCTCTTAAAATCCTCGTTGGAAGCCCCCTGGGGAAATGAGACTCCGATTCCTCACCTATTTAAAATCACGCCACAGCCACGAATCACTGCAAAAGCAAGGCTCTAGCTTAAAACAAAAACAGAAAGTATTCGCTTCTGCGGAGAACCCGAGGCTCCTCCTGGGCGGGCGACACTCGGCTGGTGGGACCCGGCCGCGCAAGCCGCGGGTGCAGCCGGGTGGGGGGCACCAGGCGCGAGGCGAAGCAGCGCACCACCAAAGGAGATGCTTGGCTCCTAAGATAATACCTTCAAAAAAATAAGAAGGAAAGAAAAAAAACCAAACAAACTCGATACTCAGCCTGACGATTCTTGCCACCCCCTCCCCTGCTCCGACACCCACACACAAAATAAAGAGAGCCGGGCGGGGGAGTGCGCGCCCAGAAAGGGAACAAGAAGCAAGGCGCCTGTAACACAAAATGGAGAAAGAGGAACCGAGAGTGGAAAGGAAGAAGGAAAACCGAGTAAAGGAGATTATTCATAAGAACAGGAAAGGGGCCGAGGGGTAGAGAACACCCGAAGGAAAGCGCAGGAGGCCCTCGTGAGAGGGCAAGGGGGAAAAGATCGTCGAATTAAGAGCCAGAAGAGGAAAGGAAAGCAAGACTTTCTAGATGCCGAGGCTCCATTTTCAGCAGCGCCATATTCGCTTTTCCTCTCGCCGCTTTTGGCTGGGTTTTGTGTGCAGCGGTGGACAGGCGCCAGCACATTTCTACAGCTTCAGCAGCTCTGCTCAGACACCTGGGGAGGGCCGCAGGGCCCGGGCGGGGGACGCGCGCTCTTGGCCCGGGCCCGGGCGTGGCCCCCTCCCCGGCCTGGCGGTTCCTGCGCCGCACCCGCCCCGCACTCCTCTAGGCTGCAAAGGGGGCCTCCGACTCCGGCCCGGCCCGGAGGGGACACCTCACTCGGGGTCTCGCGGCAGCCCCCAGGGGACGCAGGCCCTCTAGTTTCGCCCAGGGTGTGGCTGGGCACGCGTGCCAAGGGGATGCGTAACCGAGAACCGAAAAACACGAACTTAACCTTCGGGGAGGAGGAGAGGGCGCACGCTGGGGGCACCGGGGCTTGGGGGCGCTCCTGGAGGTGACGGGGCCACCTCCACCTGCGCGGGGCCACTCGCTGGGAGCCGGCGATCGATGCCTGCCGCTGCGCCTGGCCCAGGCCGCGAGGCCTCTCGCAGCTCCCGGAAAAACGTCCGAGGTCGGGGCTCGGCCGGGAGCCCCAGGCGGGTCCCCTGGCCTCGGGGCGCCAGTCCGGGAGGTGGCCGGGACTCCGGTGTTCGCGGTTCCCAGCGACTTTAGGCGCGGCCAGTGTCTGAAAGCTCCTCGGGGTTACGTCCTGGGGCGATTGGAGGCGGCTCACGACTCAGAAAGTCGGGGCTTCTCGTCCCGGGTCCCTACCGCTGGCGTCTGTCGAATCCCCACCTCGGTCCTCGGGTAGAGGCGCAAGCGCGCCCCGAGACCATTCTCCTTGCGTCCACCCCCGTTATTCTTCACTTGCACTCGACAGCGTTCTTCACTCAAGGTTAGGACCTCGCTAGTGCCAGAGAAGTCCCTGGGTCCCCAGTGCCCTCAGTCTCGCAGCGTAGGGAGCAGCCGGCCCGGGAGACAAGGAGGCCGCGGCCATGGAGGCCCCAGGCCCGAAGTCCCCGCGCCGTCGGGTTTTGCGCAGCTGACCAGGACCGCCGGCTCCTTCTCTGTACCGGTCCTCCGCTCTCAGCCCCGCAAAGGTGACGGTAGCTGGAGGCCGGAAGCGACGATTTCTTCGGGCCGGTGGAGGGGAACATGTCAGGGTAGACTCAGGATCACAGCGAAGGAAACCGAGCCCCAAAGGGGTCCCCGGACGTCCCGGGCGCGTGGCTGGTTTTGCTCCTAGAAGGAAAGGCCTTCCCGCTTGTGTTCCACCGGCTCACTAGGTCCTCCCTTCCTGGCCAACTCTAACCTCAGCTTTGTGCGTGTCACCGGGCCCCGGGATAATCGGATCCTCCCGGACCCGGGAATCCATCAGAAGCGCTACCCGAACTTGGCGCCCTGGAAACTCCCCAAGCGCAGCGGCTGCGCCCTCGAGTTCATCCACTCCGCGAGCCACGGACGGCGCCTGCCCACCCGCGGCTCGGCTTTGCGTGTTGTAAGCCGACTATTCTATCACCACTGCAGGATGAGCTGGCCTTTAAACATTCAAAGAACATTTAGGTTATTTTCAACAGTTCATGCTTTTTGTATCTGTCTTTTCAGACTGCAGATTTCCACAAGGAAAAATGTATCTTTCCTAGACGGCAAAAAGCAGATTTCTTTTATTTTCCTTTTTTAAAAGTTGCCTTAAAATGCCTATCTCATAGTACTTGGGGATTAAACTGTTTCCCGTAAGAGAAAATTCAACGACTAAGCTCAAACGTTAGTCTTGACACCTTTAGTTAAGATGATCCTTTCCCAGTGTGTTAGTGAAATGTTAAAATCAAAATTTCAAAATGAAATAGCTGTTTTATGGCTCTAGAAATTCCAGAAATTTAAGAACTAAAAATATTGACAAGGTGCAAGGCCTAGTTCACAAATAGCATTCCAGCTTCTGTTTCTGTGAGAGTTCTTTTTTAAAGCTATGAAAGATTTTTGAAGTTAAAGTATTCATGGCTGGAACAGACGTTTATCATTTGACAATATATGAAATTTTAAATTGTGCATTGTAAGTCTTATGTTTATGTTATGTTTCTTGGATATACTCCATGGCATTTTGTGCTTCTCTCTTTTATGGGAAAACTTACAATTAACTTGCCAGGTTTTTTTAAACATTTAATCTGGATTAGATTTTTTTTAAAAACCCTAAAGCTACTTAGAAAAAGATATTTTATGGTAGCCAAATACAAAAATGAATAAAGCTTAAAGTAAGTTATTTTCTCATCTCTCAATGATTGCTTCCTTCTGAAATAAAAATTGGGAGTTGTAATTTGGTAGGTGTTGTTATCCACTCAAATCTAGCCATTGAATGCAAGTGATTGGATATTAAGGCCTACTTTAAAAAAAATCATTGTGAAACATTTATTAAACCCTGGAAAGAACATGTTTCTTTTCATGAGGCCATGTACTGATCAACTTTCAATGCAGAGCAAAGATCAATGAGTGCCACTTCTAGCATTTCATGTGTTAAATATTGCTAGGTAATATGGAATTCAAAAAGAAAATCATCTCTATTTGATGTTTATAACGTAAAAGAAGGCATACAATCAGAGTCTTGGAATTAAGATGCAGAATGTTAAATACAGCTCTTATGTTTTATTCAAAATACATTTAGAAAGGAAATATAAATGACCTTCACAGCAAGTTTTTGGAAAGATAATACTTAGGATTAGGAAGAAGTTAATTCACAAATGTCCAGTATTTGATGGACAATATATAACACACACAATCTTTACAGAAGTATATACTTGTTTTTAATATTACCTGTTGGTCTATTTTAAATGGTCCTTATTTGTGTTATAAATACCTCAAATTTCAATTATCTGCAATTTTTACATTTTTGAAGTACATTTTCTTAAATCCCAGATTTTGTTATATGTCAGCACATGGAATACATACAGGTATTTCATTCTAATAGAATGAAAATGTGAATATCTAAAATAAGGTATGTATGATACTATCATAGGAATCAGCAAAGAAAATAATTTCACTATAATTCTATTGGCACTTTAAGAACATTCAATGGAAAACATAAATTTCCAATTTATTAAGACCTTATTTTTGTACCTAATTATTAAAGAGTAATACCGTCTATGTTCTCTAACAGCCCCTTCCTAACCTATTGCTTTATTTAATACTCTTCTGATTATGTCTACTTGATACCAAGCATTATCAAACACTTAAATAATTAAATGAAATATTTTCATTTCCCTTTTTGTTTATGCTGTTTCTTAATTGTTTTATGAGAAATTGATATGGTTCAAAGATAAATTTAAATCTAAAATCAAGATGAACACTTGCATTCATTTATTAAATACATAAAATTCATTGAGGTCCAAGGTCACAAGAGCAATTAGTGTGTTGAAAATAAATGTTAATATATACAGGAAGTTCAAGGGTTACAACTCTTTATGTTACCTGGAAATGTAGGAGTAGCATTCTCTTTTTAAATTTTTGACATTATCTCTTGCTTTAGGCGAGTTGTATATGATACCAAACATTCTGAGAGTGTGTGTGGCAGGGCTGGTGGTGGTGGTAGAGGCGATGGAGTGGGGGTGATATTGAGGTCATCTTATAACTTTTTAATCTACTTCCTTGTTTGAAAACATTTTTGTTTGTTTTCAGTTAAATATCCGGCAATATGTTCAATGCCTCAGGCAATTCCTTAGGTAATTGTAAAGACCTAAAAATAAACAAGCAAAAGAATATTGATCAACCAAAATGTTACAGTTTTCATGTCACAAAAAAGAACTGCATATAAGCCATTTATTTTAAGTGGAATTAATGAAAATTCTACGAAGTACTAGAGAAAAATTACATAGTCATATTGCTGAATAAGAGAGTATTGCTACAATAAATGCAATATATTTTAGAAGTCAGTGATCTTTTACAGTAGTTTCCACACTTTTTATCTAGTTTTTAATTCTTCAATTTATGATAGTACAAGTGTTCCAAATTGAATTGCTTTTAAACCTATGGAATACCCAGATGATTTTGTACATGAAGAATAAGAAGAAACTATTGGAATTCTTGATTACTAACAATGGTCTCAACACAGTGATAACAGAATTTCATAAATCAATTATATGCTCCATTTGAAGATGATAAAGCATAATTAACTTACTTGACACCAACACAAACAATGTTTTGTTTCTTCACAGAAAAGGCTATGAGCTATTTTCAATTATTGCACTGAAATGCTGTCCTCTAAAATTAACAAATAAATAAAGCATTTGCAAAGTGGACATTGCACTGAGAACAACGTAGAGTGAAAGTATCCAGTTGTTTTTCTAATTATATTTTATCTACTTACATAATAGGAACTAGCAATTAATAATGGTTTTTTTTTTAACTAAGCAACTTGGTGGGAAAAAACAACACCGAAAGTAATGTATTATTTTTATGAACAGTGTGAAACAAAATTAATCATTTGGAATGGCATCTGGATAGTAGGACTTTAATTCTTAATTTAGAATATTGAGCATAAAATACTATAGTTTTATTGAACCTTTTACCATGCCATTTCTTACAGTAAAAAAGGAAAATTAGAAATGAAGATCTAGATAATTAAAATAAACATTTTCTGGTTACGTAAAACAAAGGAGAGTTTTAAGGGGTGGAAGAGAAAGGTGCAGAATTCTTGTCTGCCTTCCTAGCAGACAGAGTAGGCAAGTGGCTACTTGATACAATTTCAAGGACAACTGTAAAGAGTGAATCCTCCCCAAATATTTCCATCACCCATTTACTGATGCATTCAACATTTTTGTAGCTTAAAAGTTTGAACCTCGGTAAAATCCAAATGCTACTGAGAAAACTCACATTCTAAGTTGCTATCAATTATTTATACCTTTGAATGAGTATCAGAGCAAACGTTGCTGGAAGAAAAAGTTTCGGGACCTCGAATAATTAATATGAATGGGAGAGGAGAACTTGAGGGAAGGATGTGCAGAGAAACGGCTGAATTGCTGAGCAACAGAGAGAAACGTTTCTGTGTACAGTTTTACCTGGTCTAAATTAACTAACTAGATAATACCTTATTTTATCATTAACATTTAATGATGCATAACACACTTCATACTGTTCCCTATAGCTGGGCAATGATTACTCCAAGGTGTAATGGAAAACATGAATTAATTAGGGATTTCAGGTACAAACGTGACATGAATGTAAAATATACAGATCATTAAAATCAGGTCTATAAAATAGAAAGCAAAATATGAGTTTTGTAATGTATTTGACAACCAGATAATTTGTCTATCCACATAAATCAAACTAACCAGATTATTGCCATATTTCAGCTTCACTATGAACTGTGTTAATAAATATCATGACCAAATACTATCTCTTAAAGCATTTTGTAATAGATTTAAGGGTTTTTTCCCCTTTGGTTATATTAATAATAAGTTTTCACATTGTGTGGAAATCAAGATCAACTGTTAAGATAGCCAAGCAATAGTTGAAGTAATAGTTCAGTTACTTCAAACATGAAGAGGACTCAGATTTATTTTTTCTTAACAAACTGGTTCCGGTCCACTCAAGATTTTATCCAAAAAGCAGTATTTAGTACTTTTCAGGCTAATTCCAAACAAATGAAGATTAACAGATCATCAGAAAGTTTAGCTTCACAGAT
This sequence comes from Theropithecus gelada, assembly GCF_003255815.1. Lineage (NCBI taxonomy): Eukaryota > Metazoa > Chordata > Mammalia > Primates > Cercopithecidae > Theropithecus > Theropithecus gelada. The sequence continues at coordinate 27,588,417 of NC_037677.1, read as the reverse complement.
GAAATTGAAAAATGAATTGCTGGTCAAAATGCTAATGACACAAATGTGAAATTTATATGTGTTCCTTGTTCCTAAATATTTGAAAAATATCAACTAATCATCAAGTTTGCCAAAACAAAAAAAATTGAAATATGATTCCTAGTTAATTGGTTTACCATTCATTATTGATTACTTCTCTTTGAATTCAGTAACTTATCAATGATCAAAAATGTGTTTCAACAAGTTAATTCTTTAAGTTCAAATGCTTGGAAACCATTTTCTCAATGGTGCAGCATTTCTTAATGTCAGTTCAAGATGTTTGGAGACATCTTGCTGATTTTAGAAGCTGATGTGTGCTGATTTATGAAGGAATTGTTTAGCTTGTACTCTGGGCTCTGAAGAAGGGAGATACACTCTCAGATACAGCCAGGCATTTAAGGGTACCTCTTTCCTAGCTGGTTATCTGCTTCCTGAGTTCAGTTTTAGTAGCTTGCGAGCTTCTCCCATCCCATATGACTGCATTCTGATTTCTTATTTTCTGATAGCAGGGTAAACTTTGTTCTCCCTTATTACTGAACGTTGACTTGACAAGTAAATAGACCTCCTGCATTTTAATATTTGTCTGTTTTCGAAAAGATTCTCATCTGTTTCTCTGATTACAGCCTCCCGATCCCAGTGCATGAAAACCCAGTGGCTCAGCCAACAGTCAATGCTATTTCTTCTGGTAGCATGGCGACCTGATCACCTGCCCCTCAGTAAGAATAGGGACCTGTCCTCTGTTGACAGGGTTTCCCTCTCAGCTGTGCCTGACGCCAGGCTGTCTAGGAATGGGAGTTCCAGCAGAACAGACCAGGAAAAATAGTGCCTTTGCAGTACCTGACAGTTGTGCTAGAACTTCTCTCAATTTCTCTTATTAACTAGATTAAAAATGAGTAATATGTTTTCCAGTTTGTTGGTTGCCAAAGATTACCTTCCACCACCAGGTTTATCAGAGAACCTGGCCAATTAGTCCATCTTTTTTGTTTTGGAGACAGCTCTGTCACCCAGGCTGGAGTACAGTGGTGCAATCATAGCTCACCGTAGTCTGGAACTCCTGGGCTCAAGCGGTCCTCCCACATGAGCCTCCCGAATAGTTGGGACTAACAGTGCTTGCCACCACACCTGGCTAATTGTTTTTTGTTTCAAATTTTTTGTAGAGATGCGGGGGCAGGGGGTCGGGGGGAGGTCTCGCTATGTTGCCTAGGCTGGTCTTGAATTCCTGGCTTCAAGGAATCCTCCTATCTCTGTCTGCCTCCAAAAGAGCTGTGATTGCAGGCATAAGCCACTGCACCCAGCCTGGTCCATCTTCAGTTGAAAGGCAATAGAGGAACTATCTCCTGCATATTCCCATTGTCCCAGTGCTGTGCTAGCCCTGGCAATGACTGGTAACTTCCCTTCTTAGGACTAGATTTCTGGGTGGTAGAATATGAACACTAGAAAGACCTGGAGAAAGGCATCAGCATCCTTGGCCTCGTCTTGGCCTTCAGGCTTAAAAACTGTAGGGAGCACTGTGACTCTATCTTTACTAGTATTAGGTCCCCTAATCCTGGGCCACTGGCTTTGTTTGGTCCTGTGGCAGCTTTTGCTGAATTGCAGCATGTCTTTGAAGCATCTCCACCAGCCATACAATTATAGTGAGCCGATTCTAGACTGTTTTGTATAGAAACTGAAATATATGTTGGTGATTTAATTTATCATCATGTTTTCTGCCACACAGATCTCTCTGTTTTTACCAATACTCAAACTACCTCTCTAAAGGATTCTTAATTAAATAAATGGGTGGCAGGGCCTAACCTTGCCACTGAGTATTCCACTTCCTTGAAGATGTGGTTTGGTCCTCTTATTCTCAGATTTACCAGCTGTAATCGATTCAGATGGAGGTATGAGGAAGACCTACTTCCTATACCTGTTTTTAAAATCTACTTTTCTAAAATGTAACATTACTTCTGTATTCCTTTAACAAGTTTATTAGGAGGGTGTTATCAAACCTTATTTTATACCAATGCAAGCATTTGTTCTCAGCTAAACTAACAACTCATATTTAGCCAGGTCTTGCACAAAGTGTGCAAAGTGCTTTAAACACAAAAACTCTGGGAAGTAGGTAAATTATTAGGGCATTTCACAGAGGAAGACAAGCTTGGGATCATTAATAAAGTGACAGATACTTAGAGATGTTACTGGTGGTCTCCATGTTGTCAAATCCAAAGGATTCTTCCCTATCATGATCTTACTTAACCACCTAGCACCAGGCAACCCTCTGACTGACACCGCAATTGCTTGCTTTTTTCCTATCTCCTTGATCTTCTTTTCTGTCTCTCTCTCTCTCGCTCTCTTTTTTTTTTAACCAACTCTAAAGAAAGCAGCTCTTTAAGATAGTCCTGGTCTTCTTCTCTGTGTTCTCCACCCTCTTTCCATGGATGACCCCAAACATTCTCATAGCTTCTATTACAATCTGTATGCCTACAATAACAACACTTATGCCTCTTTCACAGATCTCTTCTCTGAGCATCAGTTAGTGATCCAACAATCTACCTGAAGCTACAACCACCTGGTAGATGCTTCAGGAGTGTCTAAAAATCACATAATATCTCCAAAGCTGAATCCTTGACCTTCTGCCTACAATGCACTGAATGGCATGGCATCATCCTTCACCTGGCTGTGCAAGTCAGAAACCTAGAAGTCATTCTTCTCTTTAAGATGCCAGTATCTGATCCATCAGCAAGTTCCAGCAATTTCATTCCAAAATATCTCCTATCTGTCTAATTTTCTCTATCTTGACAACAACTGTACCTTTTTAAAAAATTTACTAGATTTTTTTTTTTTTTTTTGAGACAGGATCTCAGTCTGTCGCCCAGGGTGGAGTGCAATGGCATGATCATAGCTCACTGCAGCCTTGACCTCCTGGGCTCAAGCCATCCTCCCACCTCAGCCTCCCAAGAAGCTGGGACTACAGGCATGCATCACCATGCCTGGCTAATTTTTAAATTTTTTGTTGAGACAGGGACCCACTATGTTGCCCAGGTTGATCTTGAATTCCTGGACTCAAGTGATCCTCCGACCTCGGCCTCCCAAGATGCTGGAATTACAGGTGCGAAGCACCACACCTGGCCTGACAGCTGCCATATTAGTTCAAGCCAACATCCTTTTCTGAAGGGGTCTCCCCTCTGCCTTGTCCCTGAAATCTGTTCTTCCTCAAACTATTGTAAGCATGTATTCCATTTTTTAGCTAAATTTTTACCAAAATATTACAGAATACATTTTACAGAAAAGTGCATAAATCATAAATATGCAGCTTAGTGCTGTTTTATAACCTGGACATCCCTGTATACCCAACACCTGGATCAAGAAATAGATCAGCACCTCAAAAGCACTCCCTCCTTCTCCCTCCCAGTCATCACCCCCAAAGGTAACCACTCTTCTACCTTCTATTGCCATCAGTTTTGCCCATTTGTGAACATTGTATAACTGGTATCAACAGTTTTGAAATACAGATTATGACACTTTTACTGCCTAAACCTCTCAAAGGCTTTCTTTACACTGATAGTAAAATGCAAACATGTTACTGTAGTCCCAATACTATCTGTCCTCTACATACTTCCTTAGGCTCATGTCCTGTCATTTCTCCCATTTTCTCAATATATTCCAGTTCACTTGGTCTTTTTTTTTTTTTTTTTTGTCTCCCTCTGTTGCCCAGGCTAGAGTGCAATGGTGTGATCTCGGGTCACTGCAACCTCCGCCTCCTGGGTTCAAGCAATTCTCCTATCTCAGCCTCCCAAGTAGCTGGGATTACAGGCGCCCACCACCATGTCAGGCTAATTTTTGTATTTTTTTTTTTTTTTTTTTTTTTTTTTTTTTT
>NC_037677.1:27524240-27584444 GCF_003255815.1 Theropithecus gelada | reverse complement strand
ACTCCCGGGTTCCCGCCATTCTCCTGCCTCAGCCTCCCGAGTAGCTGGGACTACAGGCGCCGCCACCTCGCCCGGCTAATTTTTTGTGTTTTTAGTAGAGACGGGGTTTCGCCGTGTTAGCCAGGATGGTCTCGATCTCCTGACCTTGTGATCCGCCCGTCTTGGCCTCCCAAAGTGCTGGGATTACAGGCTTGAGCCACCGCGCCCGGCCCTAATTTTTGTATTTTTAATAGAGACGGGGGTTTCACCATATTGGCCAGGCTGGTCTCGAACTCCTGACCTCAGGTGATCCACCCACCTCGCCCTCCCAAAGTGCTAGGATTACAGGCATCTCGGTCTTCTTTTATTCCTTGGATATGCCAAGAAATATCCAAATGCCTTGACATAGGGCCTTTGCATATGCTGTTTCCTCTGCTACAATGCTAGTTCCAGCATAGCTGGTTTCTTCTTCTCCTGAAATTCTCACCTTAAACATTACTGCCCCAGAGAGCTTTCCACAGTCATCATATCCCATGTACTTATCCCACCCTCCTGTCATTGGACATGGCTTCTGTGTATCAGGGATGGTACAGTGTCTTTTGTAGCTTGGCAAACAAGAGTCACAAGAAGGTTTTAGCCACTGTGCACACACACAATTTGTGGGGGTATTTGATTTGGCTAAATTTGGTTAACAAGAAAAGTGGAAGAATTAGAAAAGAGATGTCAAACAGAGACCAGCTTCAATGGCTCACACCTGTAATCCCAGCACTTTGGGAGGCCAAGGTGGGAGGATGGCTTGAGACCAGGAGTTCAAGACCAGCCTGGGCAACATAGCAACACCTCATCTCTACAAAAAGTTTTTTAAAAAATAGCCAGGTATGGTGGGTGCATGCATGTAGTCCCAGCTACTTGGGAGGCGGAGGCAGGAGAATGGTGTGAACCCGGGAGGTGGGGAGCTTGCAGTGAGCGGAGATCGTGCCACTGCACTCCAGCCTGGGTGACAGAGCAGACTCCATCTCAAAAAAAAAAAAAAAAAAAAAAAGAGAGAGAGAGAGAGATGTGCTGTTGGAAGTCCTGGGTCCTGGTTTACTCTCCTCCACCTCACACAACATGGGCCAGGTGACTGGGGAGGAAGGCTGCAAAAGTATCTTCCTTAGAAACCCTTCTTTAGTTTCACAGAATGTTTCAGTTTCAGTGGGATTTTTGAATGAAATGCCTCATGTACAATTTAGGTTTTCCTTTAGAGAAAATAATGTCTGAGGTGTGGGGTGGTGGCTCACACCTGTAATCCCAACACTTTGGGAGGCCAAGGAGGGAGGATCACCTGAGATCAGGAGTTTGGGACCAGCCTGGGCAACACAGTGAGACACCATCTCTATACAAAATTTTAAAAATTAGCTGAGCATGGTGGTATGCACCTGTAGTCCCAGCTACTTGGGAGGTTAAGGTGGGAGGATCATTTGAACCTGGGAAGTTGAGGCTGCAGTGAGCCATGATTGCACTACTGCATTCAAGCCTGGGCAACAGAACAAATCCTGTTGAAGGAAGGAAGGAAGGAAGGGAGGATGGAAGGAAGGAAGGAAGGAAGGAAGGAAGGAAGGAAGGAAGGAAGGAAGGGAGGGAGGGAGGGAGGGAGGGAGGGAGGGAGGGAGGGAGGAAGGAGGAAAGGAAGGAAGGAGAGATGGAGGGAGGGAGAGAGGGAGAGAGGGAAGGAGGGAAGGAAGGAAGGAAGAAAGGAAGGAAGGAAAGAAGGAAAGAAGGAAGGAAGAAAGCTAGATCATAATGTAATGTCTGGGATTATTCATATGAAAGTATTCCATGAGCCCCAAAGGCTTGCTCTCATGTAGCATAAGCTTGGAGAGAACACAAAAGTGTAATTATTTGTATTTACAGTATAAAAGATAGTAGAATTTGTTTCTATTTGGGGTTTTGGTTGGGCTGCTTTGGTTGGGCTGTTTTTGTTGTAAAAGGCAGAGCCTGGCTCTAGTTCCCTCAGTTCACTGAGGTATGAGTTTACAGGAGACAGAGGCCACGTTGGCTTTGTCTGTCCTCGAAGGTCTTTCAGACGAATTCGCTGACTTCCTGGCTATCACTGGTTTTGGCTATTGAGGCTCATCTTGCCACTGCTGCAACCCGGGCTTCCTCCTCCTGCCACCCAGTGCTAGGCAGGAGAAGAGGCACATGGAGGGAATATTCTACCATCACAGACTGTGACCTGGCTCTCTGTGCTCAAGCCAGTTACTTGGTTTGCCATTCCCCACTCAGGACCTACCTGGAGGCTCTCATGGCATTTCTTTACTCCAGGCTGGAGTGAAGGGGTGCAATCACGGCTCACTGCACCCTTGATCTCCTGGGCTCACACTATCTTCCCACTTCTGCCTCCTGAGTCACTGGGACCACAGGTGCACCACCACACCTGGGCTGCTTTTTAAATTTTTTGTAGAGACACGGTCTCACTATGTTGCTAGCCTGGTCTCGAACTCCTGGGCTCAAGCGATCTGCCTGCCTCAGCCTCCTGAGTAGCTGGGATTATAGGTGTGTGCCACCATGCCAGGCTTACCTCATATCTTTCAAGTTTCACCTTCTGCTGAAGACTGCTTCATTCACTTAAGTTTTTTATATCAATTCTCTGACAGGAGGTGAGGAGGGGGATTTCAATGACCCATTTACCCTTCCAAGCCTACTCATGCCAACTTATGAATGTATTATCCTTCCAGCTGGGGTTGGGACAGGGGATGACGAGGTCATGCAATATGTGTACCTAAAGGCTGCCCTTTCAGGAGGTATAGGGGGGTGATGCATCTTCTTTAAAAGTAACTGTGGTTATAGCAGGCAATGTATTTGACATTCCTAGTTTATTCTCATCAACAAAAGTAAAGCCTTAGCAATGTAAGAATAGATACAAAATATACACATCATGTAACTGTTTTACTTGAAATTTTTAAATATCAAAGTGCTAGGATTATAGAATATATAGATATAGATAGATAGATGATGATAGATAGATGATAGATAGATAGATAGATAGATAGATAGATAGATAGATAGATAGAAAGAAAGAAAGAAAGAAAGAAAGATATGGTCTAGATGCAGTGGCTCATGCCTATAATTTGAGCACTTTGGGAGACCAAGGAGGGAAGATTGCTTGAGGCCAGGAGTTCTAGACCATCCTGGGCAACACAGTGAGACCCCCGCTCCCACCACCATCTCTACAAAAATAAAATAAAATACCAAGCATGGCGAGGCACAGCTGTAGTCCCAACTACTCAGGAGGCTGAGGCAGGAGGAGTGCTTCAGCCCAGGAGGTCGAGGCTGCAGTGAACTATGATTGCACCACTGCACTCCAGCCTGGGCTACAAGTGAGACCTTATCTCTAAAAAAAATTTTTCATTAAAAAAAGAAAATATTCTTTTTAAAAAAATAGCTCTGATTTGAAATGCTTATTTGATCCAGCTGTGGAGCATTATTTACTGACTCGAGAAGTTAATATATTCTTTAGAAGTATTAGTATTCTAATAGTCTATTCCTGCAAGCAATAAAAACCAGAACATAATAGTTGATGTAAGGATTTTGTTTTGTACACCTGGACTTTGATGGAAAAGAGGCTTGGGAGATGAGAAGGCATGGAGAGGCTGCAATATGTTCCAGCTACAGTGTCCAGAATAGATGTTAGGAATTTCCAACTGTCTTCTGCATTATTTAACATTAATCTAACCCAACTTTTTGTTTGCCTCAATGGAAAACAGGTTTCAAGGGAGCAACAAAAGTGTTTTTATCTTCCTTAGGTATTTCTGCAGCAGTGAGAGTAGGAATTTTCCCACCTTCTGAATTAAAACAAGATTACACATTTCCATCAGTCATATCTAGCAAAAAACATAGATGACATCTTTGATTTTTTCCATCCCCTTCTCTCCTGTTTTCAGCCAACCTGTCATCAAGTCCTGATGGTTCTACTTCCAAAATATATCCTGAGTCTGACCACATCTCTGCATCTTCACAGCTGTCTGTCCTAGCCTGGCTGCTGCAACAGACTCTAGATTAGGAATGCATCCAGCAGCAAACAGAAAGTTCAACTCTGGTTATTTTAACAAATGAATGTTTATTTGTCTCAAATAAAAATAGTCCAAGGGAAGTCAATACAGGTCTGGAGCAATGGCTCAACAATGCTATGAGGGACCCAGCTCTATCTTTCCTATTATCCTTAATGTGTTGACTTTTGTTCTCATACTTGTCACCTCACGGTCTCCATGTGGCTGCTACATAGCCAGGCATTGCATTTGGGCTCCAGAGAGGAAGAAGGGTAAGGGCAGAGAATGATTTCCTTCAGAAGTTTTTTTCTGTCTATTCAGGAAGGGAAGCCCTTGCCAGAAGATACCACCTCACATCTTATCAGCCAGAATGGGGTCCAAACCAATTCTTAGACCAACCAGTATCCAAAGGACTAAAATTACTGGGGTGGTGACATAGTTTGGCTGTGTCCCCACCCAAATCTCATCTTGAATTGTAGCTCCCACAATTCCCACATGTCGTCGGAGGTACCCAGTGGAAGGTAATTGAATCATAGGGTCAGGTCTTTATCATGCTGTTCTCATGATAGTGAATACATCTTCTGAGATCTGATGGTTTATTTATAAAGAGGAGTTCCCCTGCAAAAGTTCTCTCTCTTTGCCTGTTGCCATCCATGTAAGATGTGACTTGCTCCTCCTTGCCTTCTGCCATGATTGTGAGGTCTCCCCACCCATGCTGAACTGTGAGTCCATTAAACCTCTTTCCTTTATAAATTACCTAGTCTTGGGTATGTCTTTATCAGCAGCATAAGAACAGACTAATACAGGTGGATATAGTAGACTCGTTACACAATATCTCCCCCAGCCTTCTTCTACTGTGCCTTCCTGTACTGAGAAGCTAAAAATTACCTTTCCCAGGCTCCCCTGCAGCTAGGGAATGGAGCGGAGTGGGGAGAAAGGTAGGGTACACCTGTCTATTTTGTTGATGTCAATTCGCAGAGGTAGAGTGGTACTGGAGCAATTAAATAGGTGCTTCTTTGCCTCTTCTTTGTAAAATGATTTGAGTCATTATTAACTCCATTAAGTTTGTCACATTTTGGCTTTTGTTTCCTGCTATTTCAATAAAAAGTGTTGCGAAATTAAGTAACCCACAATAGAGCACTTCATAGCATATATGGTTGATGAGTGGCACCTGGAGCAAGAAAAATTTCTTTGGTCTCAGAACCACAAATTACCAGGCTTCTCCAAGGGCACAGTTGCTGCTGCTGATGGTAATGGTGGTGGTGGTATGTGATTTCTCTAAATCATCTGGGCACTGGGAATTACACCTAATGGTGTTTTTTTTCTCCCTCTTGACCCTTAAGAAGTTTTAAGGCAAATGCATGGCTTTCTTCCTGAAAGCATAGTCTTCTTTGTATATATTTTGTGTGATAACCTCTCTTCTCATTCTGTCTTTTCTACTCGTATTTCCCTTTTTCTTGGTTTCCTTACTTATTTTTATTTCACTTTGTTGCATATGTTTTTTCCACCTGGCAGAAACTCTTTCTGGAAATAAATAGGATTATAAGACTATGTCTGCTAAAGGAGAAAAACTATTAAGTAAAGACATCTGGCTTCCTTTCCAACTTGGGCCTGGCAGAATGGCTCCTGCAAAGAAGGGTGGCGAGAAGAAAGGCTGTTCTGCCATCAGCAAGGTGGTGACCCAAGAATACACCATCAGCATTCAGAAATGCATCCATGGAGTAGGCTTCAAGAAGTATGTCCCTCGGGCATTCAAAGAGATCTGGAAATTTGCTGTGAAGGAGGTGGGAACTCCAGATGTGCTTGTTGATACCAGGCTTGACAAAGCTGTCTAGGCTAAAGGAATAAGGGTGTTCCATACCCATCCATGTGTGGTTATCCAGAAAACGTAATGAGGATGAAGATTCACCAAATGAGCTCTATACTTTGGTTACCTATGCACCTGTTGCCACTTTCAAAAATCTACAGACAGGCAGGATACGATGGTCATGCCTGTAATCCCGGCACTTTGGGAGGTCGAGGAAGGTGGATCACTTGAGCTCAAGAGTTTGAGACCAGCCTGGGCAACCTGGTGAAACTGCACCTCTACAAAAAAAAAAAAAAATACAAAAAATGCCGGGCGTGGTGAAACCCCATCTCTACTAAAAATACAGAAAAATTAGTTGGGTGTGGTGGTACACACCTTTAATCCCAGCTACCTGGGAGGTTGAGGCAGGAGAGTTGCTTGAACCTGGGAGGCGGAGGCTGCAGTGAGCCGAGATTGCGCCACTGCACTCCAGCCTGGGCAATAGAGTGAGACTCCATCTCAAAGAAAAGAAAAAAAAAAATGCTGGGTGTGGTGGCTCACGCCTGTAATCCCAGCACTTTGGGAGGCCAAGGCATGTGGATCACCTGAGGTCAGCGGTTCAAGACCAGCCTGGCCAACATGGTGAAACCCCATCTCTACCAAAAATACAAAAATTAGCCGGGTGTGGTGGCACGCATCTGTAACCCCAGCTACTTGGAAGGCTGAGGCAGAAGAATCGCTTTGACCCAGGAGATGGAAGTTGTAGTGAGCCAAGATCATACCACTGCACTCCAGCCTGGGTGACAGAGCAAGACTCCATCTCAAAAAAACAAAACAAAACAAAACACACAGACACACACACACAAATTAGCTGGGCATGGTGGCACATGCCTGTGATCCCAGCTACTCTGGATTCTGAAGCGAGAGAATTGTCTGAGACTGGGAAGTCAAGCCTGCAGTGAGCCGAGGTGGCACCACTGCACTCCAGCCTGGGCAACAGAGCCACATCCTGTCTCAAGAAAAAATGATAATAATAATCTACAATCAATATGGATGAGAACTAAGCACTGATTGTCGAATACATGAAATAAAGTTATAAAACCACAAAAAAGTGAAGACATCTGATCTCTCAAATTAGAAAAACTGTCATTAATGCTACATATCATAAGTAAAAATTGGGGAATAAACACTTTATGGCTATAAAATAATGTTAGTAGAATATTTTAAGTTGGTCTCAAACATGAATCTCTGCTTTGTTTCTCAAAAAAAAGAAAAAAAATACAGACTTTCCTCCATATGCTTGCCATAAACTATGAACAGGATGAGTGTAAAAGATGGTCAGTATTGGCCTTAAACCATCTTACTATAGTGAGAAAGACTCCACACATCACGGAATTTGACTGGACGTGTTTGTACCAACACTTTAAAGAAGACAAATGCGTATAGCAATGTTCCGAACACTGGTAGACAGCACTGCCAGGTGAGAAACCCACACCCAAATGACGGTGGTGACATCTGAGATGATTGAGAGTGGGACCACAACCTAGATTGTGGAGCGATGTGTGGGAAGCAGGCAGTGGTTACTCACAGCCCTGCTCTGACTGCAGCATCCTGGCCCCAACCAAAAGCTTCCCAGGCTGCCATTTTCTTAAAACTAGAAGAGATACTAGAAGAGATTCTAGTTTTGAGGTATTCTGCTGTTATCAAGCCAGTTAAAAACGTGATTGGCCATTCAATTAACAAATTCAGATGCATACAAATGTCTGTTTTATGAAATGTAATAAGATGCAATGATTCAGCCTCATGGCTTTATAATCAGAGCAAAATTTTTACCCCAAATAATAATTAACCTGCTTCATCATCAAGTTTGTTTACTAAACACAGTTCCTCTACAAGGTTTCTGTTTCCCATTCCACTCTCAGTTCAAGCTCACTCTCAAATGCATTTATTAGCATTGAGTCCATTCAAAAGAGTGAGCTGAAGGCAATTTAAGAGGCATTCTCTTAAATTGAGAAAATCTAAGTTTTGAGTAAAGGAACATTATTGAATAAGGGAGTAACCTGTTGGAGTCTTCCCTCCTTAAAACCAGTCCTTGCTTCACCAATGCATGCACAATAAATTCCAAAACCCGGCCGGGCATGGTGGCTCACGCCTGTAATCCCAACACTTTGGGAGGCTGAGGCAGGCAGATCACAAGGTCAGGAGTTCGAGACCAGCCAGTTCGAGACCAGCCTGGCCAACATGGTGAAACCCCATCTCTACTAAAACTACAAAAATTAGCCGGGCATGCCTGTAATCCCAGCTACTCGGAACGCTGAGACAGGAGAGTCATTTGAATCCAGAAGGTTTTGGTTGCAGTGAGCCGAGATCACGCCACTGCACTCCAGCCTGCACGACAGAGCAAGATTCCTTCTAAAAAATTATAGCAATAAAATAAAATCCAAAACCCTTGGTATGGTATACATGATTTTTTATTATCTGAACCCTGTTCTTCTCCCTAGCTGCATCTCTGGTCACTCCTCACTGCCCTACAAGATGGGACCATACTGAATTACATGTGGCTCCATAAATATGCCACACACTCTTTGGCCTCTAGGTATCTACACAGTAACCCCAGAACTGTAGCCCAACTCCTCTGTCCACTTTTCTTGCCTGATGACTGAGGCCCATGATCTTCACCTCCACCAGGGAACCTCCTTTCACCCCTATTTTTTTGGTACCTCATTGTATCCCATACTCAGTTGTATTCCTTAAGCTGTCCTAAAGTTGTCTGTGTACTTCTGGCTCCAGCTGTAAGTTCCTTAAAAGCAAGGATTGTGTTATGTTTATCACTACATCTCTAGCACCCAAAAGAGTCCCTGGAACACAGGAGGTGCTAAATACGTATTTGTTGAATGAATGAAAGCTATTATTCTGAAGGAAACATTATAATTGCATGAATAGTTTTGCTGTATTCAGGGAAGAAAGCATTAATTTATGGACACAATTTATGTCTTATCAATATTCAGGTTTCCTAATAAGTACCTAAAAAGTATCATGCAAGTTGGTAATCCTACTACTTGCATTTTTGTCCCATGTTAAATTTATGAAAACTTCATCATAGCTTAAATGAGAAATTTATAAATCAAAATATTCTTTTAAAGAATAAAAATACTTTCTAAATAGAGCTCGCTATTAAGTTAAAACTTGAAACAACTCTTAGTCATAGTTTCCTGTAGAATAGGAGACTAGCCAGGTGCAGTGGCTCACAACTGTAATCCCAGCACTTTGGGAGGCCAAGGCAGCCAGATCTCTTGAGGTCAGGAGTTCAAGACCAGCTTGGCCAATATGGTGAAACCCCATCCTACTAAAAATACAAAAATTAGTGGGGCGTGGTGGCACACTTCTGTAATTCCAGCTACTCGGGAGGCGGAGGCAGGAGAATCACTTGAACCTGGGAGGTGGAAGTTGCAGTGAGCTGAATTCACACCACTTCACTCCAGCCTGGGCAACAGAGCAAGACTCCATCTCAAAAAAAAAAAAAGCAAACTAGTTGTATTTTTATTTTCTAAAGAATGAAGGGCTCTTTTGCAAGCTGGGAAGAAAAATATCAAGAATCAAAGCTGTCAGTCTCTTATCTGACCTGACGGTAATAATAATGATGATGATAATAATTTATCATTGTTAAATGTGTACTAGATACCAAGCACTTTAAATTACTGAATTACTTCATTCAGTTCTCACAACAGTACTACGATTACCTTCATTTAAAGACAAAAAAATAAGTTTTGGAGAAAAGATTCATGCACCTGTGCACACTCAATAGCTAGTAGACTTAAGATTGAAGCCCAGGCAGTCTGACATTAGAGCTTAGATCTTTACTGACTTCTAGAAAATGAAATTTCACATTAAGAAACATAAGATGCTGGCCTGGTGCAGTGCCTGTAATTCTAACACTTTGAGAGACCAAGGTGGGAGGATTGTTTGAGTCCAGGAGTTTGAAACCAGCCTGGGCAACATAGCGAAACCCCATCTTTACCAAAAATAAAAATAAAAACGTTAGCCAGGCATGGCAGTATGCACACTCCTGTAGCCCCAAATACTTGAGAGACTGAGGCAGGAGGATCAGTTGAGCCCAGGAGTTAGAGGCTGCAGTGAACCCTGATTGTGCCACTGCACTCCAGCCTGGATGACAGGGTAAGACCCTGTCTCCAAAAAAAAAAAAAAAAAAAAAAAAAGCTACGTCTGAGTTTTGGTGAACTCCTACTCTGTACATTATATAACACTACCAGTTATTGAGTAGAACGTGGTCTAAAATTGGGTTTTCTGGCTTCCATTCAATGGGTTTTAGTTATGAAAGTATTAGAAATTATGTTCTATATTGTTTATCTACTGCTGCAAAGCAAGTTACCTCCAAAATGTAGCAGCTTAAAACGACATTCTTTATCTCCCAGCTTTTGAAACTGGGGACTCTGGGGGCCGCATAACCAGGAGGGTAGTTCTGGCCCAGAATCTTCTGTGAGGTTACAGTCAAGCTGATGGTCAAGTCTATTTCAAGGGTCTACTGGTGCTCAATGACTCCCTCATGCAGATGTTGGGAGGCCTCCATTCCTTATGGGATGTTGGATTGGGGTCCAAACTAATCAAAGAGGAAGACTTCCCTGAGTTCCTTACAGCACAGTCCTCTCCATAGGGCAGCTCACAACATGGAGGCTGGTTTTCCTCTGAGTGATCCTTGAGGCAGCCAGAGACTGGGCAGCCAAAAGGGAAGGAAGCAGCAGTCTTGTAAACCAGTCTCTGAAGGGATGCTTCACGGCTTCTATTCTGTTTTAGTCGTTAGAACTGAGTCACAAAGTCCTGCCCTGACTCAGGGGATTATGCAAAGGCATGACTACGGGAAGATGAGGGTTACAGGGAGTCATCCTAGAGGTTTCCTACCACACATGCTCTTTTTTTTGAAACAGGGTCTCCTTCTGTCACCCAAGCTGGGGTGCGGTGGCTCAATCATAGCTCACTCACTGCAGCTTCCAACTCCTGGGCTCAAGCGATCCTCTTGCCTCAGCCTCCCAAAGTGCTGGGATTACAGACATGAGCCACTGTACCTGGCCCCCCACATGCTTTAATATGCTAAGAAGAGAGGAATGTCTTAGTTTCACTGCTATGTTCTAGGTTTCCACTTATTGGCTTTTTCACTTTAATCAAATGATTTAAAAATTAGATTAGAGCCAGGCACGGTGGCTGATGCCTGTAATCCCAGCACTTTGGGAGGCCAAGGCGAGGTCAAGAGTTGGAGACCAACCTGGCCACATGGTGAAACCCCATCTCTACTAAAAATACAAAAATTAGCCGGGCATGGTGGCACACACCTGTAATCCCAGCTACTTGGGAGGCTGAGGCAGGCGAATCACTTGAACCTGGAGGCAGAGGTTGTAGCGAGTCAAGATTGTGCCACTGCACTCTAGCCTGGGCAACAGAGTCTTGCTAAAAATAAAATAAAATAAAATAAAATAAAATAAAAATTAGACTTCAAAGACAAATCTTAGGTAACGAAAGAACCCTTTAACTAGAAGACAAGATTGGAAAGATAAGTAAAATTTAAAATATTTTAAATTCACAATTACATCACAACAGTAGTAAATTTCTTCACAAATTTTACATTCTATCCTGCCTTCCATTTTTTTTTTCTTTTTTTTTTTTGAGATGGGGTCTTGCTATTATCCAGGTTGGAATGCAGTGGCATGATCACAGTTCACTGCAACCTCAAACTCCTAGGCTTGAGCCATTCTGCCTCAGCCTCCCAAGTAGCTGGGACTACAGGTGTGTGCCATTGCGCCCAGCTAATTTTTTTTTTTTTTTTTCCAGTTTCCGTAAAGACAGGGTCTCACTATTTGCCCAGGCTAGTCTCAAACTCCTGGCCTTGAACTATTCTCCCGCCTTGGCCTCCCAAAGTGCTGGGATTACAGATATGAGCCATTGCACCCAGCCCCATTCTCTCCTCATGCAGTTCAAATGTAGGTCCAGCTATATTCGGTCCCAAACAAAAGACCACAGAAATAAGCAAAGAGCACTTTAAAATAACTGTAGGGTGTCAATTCCTGGATATAATTGGGTGTCTCTCGTACTTCTACTTTATGTCTGACTAATTTCTGAAATCAGTATGACAAGTATCAAGGCAGAGACTCCTTCAGAACAATCTCAGAAACATATATTTAAGATAAATTTGAGAATAGGAGTGTTATGCTCTTACATAATACTATTAATCCTTTTAAAGGTATTTTAAATTAGCTGTTTTAAAGATAAGAGAAATACACACTTTAAACCTAGTAGTTAAAATGAAATGGTGATGTTTCCAAATTTTAAATCACTTGGGAATGTCACATATTTTCATGCTTGGAAACGCAGTCTCTATAACTTACAATGACATTATCAGAATAGGCAATCTTTTGTTCTGCAACTTTATTAATGACCATGAAGAAAAACCTTAAAATTCTGATCTGGAATAGCATGAATCTCATTCATAAGTGTGGATGCATGAGTCCCTATAAGGGACTATAGGATGTTTGCCCTTGACTTTTTTTTTTTTTTTTTTTTTGATCACACCACTCATGCCAGGCTGGAGTAAGTGGCACAATCTCGGCTCACTTCAACCTCCAACTCCCTGATTCAAGTGATTCTCCTGCCTCAGCCTCCCAAGTAGCTGGGATTACAGGCATGTGCCACCACTCCCAGGTAATTTTTGTATTTTTAGTAGAGACGGGGTTTCACCTTGTTGGCCAGGATGGTCTCAATATCCCGACCTCATGATTCACCTGCCTTGGCCTTCCGAAGTGCTGGGATTACAGTCATGAGCCACTGCGCCTGGCCAGCTCTTGATTTATTATAAGGTGAAAATTATACACGCTTCTGAATTTTTTCTAATTAATCAGTAAGTCATTATTATCAACTGATATGTAAGTGTAACCCATGAACCCTAAAGTCAAAAAATAATTCTTTTCTTTTTCCTGTTGCAGAAAATTTGTTAGCATAATTTGTTCCAATTACGAAATTCTGAACAGTATTGTAAACGTTATAAACATGTTGCAACTCCAGAACCTAATGCTGCACCTAGAACACAGTAAGCTTTTTCAACTTCATCTGTGACCTCCAGAAATCAAACCTGAACTAAGGCTTTTCCAGGCTGATAAAAATTTGTCATTTTTATAATAATATTTTTACGATGATAATAGAAATTTAGACTTAGTCTTTAGCAGGAAAACAAAATATTCTCTTCCTTATGTCACCTAATTAGATAGTCATCTTTTATAAAAGCAATGAAAGTTTTACAAAACTATTTGGAAAATCAAAAAGAATTACATGTTGAACACTTTATTGCTTTTAATATCAAGTCATGGGAAGCCTCCTTAATTTACATCTTGTGAATTTTGAGTTTGCTATAATTGTTATTATAAACGTATTTTCACCTTTCTTTCTTTTTTTTTTTTTTTTCTTTTTTTTGAGACGGATCCTCACTCTGTCGCCCAGGCTGGAGTGCAGTGTCATAATCTTGGCTCACTGCAGCCTCTGCCTCCCAGGTTCAAGCAATTCTCCTGCCTCAGCCTCCAAGTAGCTGGGATTACAGGAACCCATCACCACGCCCAGCTAATTTTTGTATTTTTAGTAGAGACGGGGTTTCTGTCCAGGCTGTTTCACCCGGCCTATTTTCACCTTTCAATGATCTATTAAAAGGGCTTATAACTATTTCTTACATATAAATTAGATTCCACATGAAAATGTTTTTAGGCTGGGCATGGTGACTCATGACTGTAATCCCAGCACTTTGGGAGACTGAGGCGGGTGGATGGCTTGAACCCAGGAGTTGGAGACCAGCATGGGCAACATGGCCAAATCTCATCTCTAAAAAATACAAAAAAAAAAAAAAAAAAAAGCTGGACATGGTGGTGTGTGCCCATAGTCCCAGCTAGTTGGGAAGCTGAAATGGGAAGATCACTTGAGCCCTGGGAGGTCAAGGCTGCAGTGAGCTGTGATCACGCCACTGCACTCCAACCTGGGTGATGGAGTGAGACTCTGCTCAAAAAAAAAAAAAATTTTTATACTTCAGATAAACTTCTTAGGACTCTGTAAGTATTTTATTCAGGAGTACTTATGCTTGCAGCACACAGTAGTTTCCAAAGAATTACAACTTAGCACTGAGAGAAACTATCTTAGTGAAGATGCATTTCTTTACGTTGTAATGGAGTCTTGCATAGCCTTCTTCATAATCTTTTCTTCATAATTTATCTGGTTTTATTTTCTCAAAAACTTGTTATTATTATTCAATAAAATATGTTGACAAAATCTATAATTCAAAAAAGGCTTCATTTCAGACAAAAGTGGATTGCTAAGCTTTTCTAAATAGGTAAAATTAAGTTTATCAAATTGTCTTTAATTTCTAATTTTAAGCTGATTTTGTATGTTAAGTGACTTTTCAAGAAAGAGTTATCAAGGTATGGTTTTGTTTTTATTTTCATTGAAGAGGGATCATATCCCCAGAAATCACTTTAAAATTGGCTGGGCGCGGTGGCTCACACCTGTAATCCCAGCACTTTGGGAGGCCAAGGCAGGGGGATAACCTGAGGTCCAGAGTTAGAGACCAGCTTGGCCAATATGGTAGAACCCCATTTCTACTAAAAACACAAAAATTAGCCGGGTGTGGTGGCAGGCGCCTGTAAACCCAGCTACTCAGGAGGCTGAGGCACGAGAATCATTTGAACTCAGGAGGCAGAAGGTGCAGTGAGCTGAGATCATGCCACTGGACTCCAGCCTGGGTGACAGAGTGAGATTCTGTTTTAAAAATAAATAAATAAATAAATATAAAAATAAAATTGAGTGATATAGGTAGACAATAGGCATTCAGTTCATTTTAAAATGATATGAAAAATAAAATTAGATGTATATATTATGTAAAGAAAATTTTTAAAAAATTAGTTTATATTTAACTCAGGGTTATAGAATATGCTTCTGTACCCAAAAAAATCCATCCATCAATAAGTACCTATTGAATATCTATTATGTACCCAGCCCTTGACTAGGTGGCTACTTGGTGATTATGTAACTATAACTAACCATAATTAAATATCAGTATATAAATATATATTCCTGAATTCAAACAGCTTATAATTTAGTTGAGTACAAACAATTAAACAGCAGAGGTCATTTTAAATGAAATTAAATTAAGAAAAGCATTGTAAATTATAAATGCAGTTTAAGAAAGAAAGCAATTAATAAGTGCTAATGTACTACCATAAAATTACAAGGAGAGGGTGAATTTCAAGTAGGCAGTTAAGAGATGAATAGGATTTCCGCAAGAAACTTAGAGCAAAAAGGTGGTATCAGCTGGAGGAAGAGAAAAAACGAAATAACAGGAGTGGGAGTTAACAGGGTTCACTCCATACAGTGAGGAGTTTAACCAGACAGCATTGGAGGCTATTCCTGGGAGTGGCAGAAATTACATTTGCATAGCCACGGGAGGAATTCACTGAAAAACGACTCAGAAGAATTCAGCTTTGACACAGAAAGGAGTGGAGGCCCACGACAGGTTCTCAAGCAAAAGAGTAACAGTGAGAGTATATTTTAAGGAAGCTTTCCACCATTGTCTTAAATAGAAGTGTAATTAATGAAATAATTAGGAGCCTCTTATTTGGCAAAGATGTTAAAAGATGACAGAAAAATAAAAGTAGAACCACTTAATTTCTGTTTGCTCAAGTTTAATTATGTTGTCTGTATTCCATTCAAAAGAATAAAGATGGCCAGGCACGGTGGCTCATGCCTGTAATCCCAGCACTTTGGGAGGCCGAGGTGGGCAGACCACATGAAGTCAGGAGTTCGAGACCAGCCTGGCCAACACAGTGAAACCCCGTGCCTACTAAAAATACAAAAATTAGCCAGGCATGGTGGTGCGTGCCTGTAATCCCAGCTACTTGGGAGGCTGAGGCAGGAGGATCACTTGAACCCAGGAGGCAGAGTTTGCAACGAGCAGAGATCGCGTGACTGTGCAACAGAGCGAGACTGCATCTCAAAAAGCAATAATAATAAAGATTTGAAAATAAAACATTAGGAGAGTGAAGTCCAAAACAAGTGGGAAGAGAGTAACAAAGGAGCTATTTCCACAATGCCATACACAAAAAATATTGATTGAATGCCTTCTACTTGCAAAGTACTTGATATGAGGCTATGGAACATAAACAAAATCCAATTCATGTGTCCAAGGAGCTTACAAGATAGAAGTGTTAAGGAATGTGGCTTGGTGCAGTGGCTCACGCCTGTAATCCCAGAACTTTGGGAGGCCAAAGTAGAAGGAGGCCAGGAATCTAAGATCAAACTGAGGAGCACAGAGAGATCCTATCTTTACAAAATTAAAAAAAAAAAAACAAACTAAAAATTAGCTGGGTATGGGATTCCATGCCTCTAGTCCCAGCTACTCAGGCAGCTGAGACAGGAAGGTTACTTGAGCCAGGAGTTCAAGGTTGCAGTGAGCTATACATGCACCACTGCACTTCAGCCTCGGTGACAGGGCAAGACTCTGTCTCAAAAAAAAAGTGTTAAGGAATGTATATCAGACATTTTTATAAATGTCATAACAGAAGTGCAGGTAAAATCCTGTAAGCATTCACAGGAGAATAAAATCATCTTTCAGGTACGTGATTCGGATCAGGTTTCATGGAAGAGGCAAAAGTTTTTGCAAATCTCAAAATGGGTATGTTGTCAGAATGGAATGGCAAAACAGCCTGGAAAAACTAATGTTTATTTTGTGTGGTCCGTGTCTGCTAAAATTCCAGAGTTACTGTAGAGAAAGGGAGTGAATGGATTTGGGAGCCAATAGCAGTGTCTGCCACACCTGGCTCATATGTATACAGACTGCAGCAGGAAGGCAACATCTGGCTGCGATGCACAATACATGTGAGTCCTTAGTATAGCTCCTTAGCAGGAATATTCTGGCTAGTAAAATAAAATAGTTGCTCAGGTGGGATAGCATGGCTGTTAACGGTGGAGGGTGTCCAGGTTCTTGGCATCTTGAACAAAGAATTGGACAAAACGCACAAACAAAACAAGGAAGGAATAAAGGGATTTACGGAAAATGAAAGTGCACTCCGGCCCGGCGCCGTGGCTCACGCCTGTAATCCCAGCACTTTGGGAGGCCAAGGCAGGCGGATCACGGGGTCAGGTGATCCAGACCACCCTGGCTAACACGGTGAAACCCCGTCTGTACTAAAAATATATTTTAAAAAATTAGATAGGCGTGGTGGCGGGCGCCTGTAGTTACAGCTACTGGGGAGGCTGAGGCAGGAGAACGGCGTGAACCGGGGAGGCGGAGCTCGCAGTGAGCCGAGATCGCGCTCACTGCAACTCTGCCTCAAAAAAAAAAGAAAAAAAGGAAAGTAAGCTTCACAGTATTCGAGCGGGCCTGAGCATAGGGGCACAAAGGCCCTGTCACAGTTTTTGTGAATTTAAATTCCCTCTACTTGGGGTACACCCTATGTAAATGAAGAGGATGAAGTGAAGTTACAAAGTCATTTTCTCAGTGTATGCCCTATGGAGAGGATATTTCCTGTTATAGCTGAAGTGTGAATCGGCCTTAGGTTCCCTGCCTTCAGATCCTATTTTCCTGCTTCATGGTGAATGTGTTATAAGGCTACCAAGATGGGGAAGACAGGAGAACAGAAATGTATCTAGCAGAGGGGCAGACCTGAAGAAGTGGAGAGTATCTTGTGAGATTTCCCCCACCTTTTTCATTCTTCGCTGCGCCCTGTCGCCTGCCGAGCCTCTTTTCATATTCAGTCTGGAATGCTAAAACCTCTGTTTCCTCATTCCCTTTGTTATCTCTATATCTTGTTCCCTAGAAATAAAGATTTGAACTTTAGCGTGAGCCGTACTTTTGCTACAGACCTTCTATTATCCAGCTACAGTGTTGACATACTTAATCTCCTTTAATGGGACAAGTAATGAACTCAATTAGCTGGAAAACCTCCATGCAAAGAGAACAGACAACTCTTACCATATAATTCACAGACATTTCCCTTGATTCACATTATTCCTGCATTAAAGACCTTCTATGACCCCGAATATCAGTTGGTTACTTGCTAAAACTGACCATAGAGCAATTTCACCTTAAGCAGATTTACTTAACGAAACATTAATATGTAATTAATTGGACTGAGAATTTGATTTGCATACTCTCAAGCAACAATTTTTTATTATTTAAAAACAAAACACTTGACATTCTAGAAGGGGCTACAAAGACCTCCCCAAAGGTCAATTAGTCCTGCAACTGATTACCTAAATATTTAATAGCACTCAAACACAGTACTAAATGGGCTCTAATTTGTTTGTGAAAAGAAACAATGCCACTTTACACACGGCTGCCAAGTTTTCAATAAACAAACAGAATATGGTGTTGGGAAACTGATGAATCTAGTTTAAAAATGCGACAAGATCTTCCTGTGCTCCTTCCAAACATGGCAGTGATTTTCTACTGATTTTCTTCCTGATGCTTTTTTCCTTTAAGTCTACATGTTGATGCACCCCAAGGCTCAGTCTTTCAGTCGGTCTCTTTCCTAGGTTATTCTCAAGTAATCTCTAGGCTTGACAAACTTCCTCTGTATTGACAACTCCTAATGTTATACCTATAGCTCACACCTCCTCCCTGAACTGCAGTCTCAAATATCTCCCTGCCTATAGAGCATGAAGTGAATGTGTAACAGGCATCTCAAATTTAATGTGTCCCTAATGGAACTTCTGACTTTTTCCCCCTAGATAAAAACTGTAAATCCCACTCTCTTCCCTATCTCAATAAATGGTAACTCCATCCTTCCAAATTGTTCAGGTCCAAAGCCTTGGTGTCATCCTTGGCTCTTCTCTCTTCTCCTGCACCCCCACATCTAACCTGTGAGGAGGTCTTATTGGTTCTACCTTTATAACCTATCCAGACTCCAATCCCTTCTTACCACCTCCATCATGACGTACACTACCATAATCTCTCCTCTAGATTCTTGCAATAGTCTCCTAACTGGCTTTCCTACTTCAGGTTCTCCTCCAACCCCTATACCTAATGCCTACTTTGAATAGCGCATCCAAGAGCATCCTTTTAAAATCTCCTCTGCTCAAACCCTTCCAGTGTATTCCCATCTGGTATAGAGTCAAAGTCTTCATGGCTGTCTCAAAAGTCCTGGATTGGTCCCCCACTGTGCTCTGCCTGGTCCCCTGCTGTGCTCTGCCTCTGCTCTGGTCACACGGGGTTCCTTGCTCTTCTTCCAGCACTCCAGGTGTACTCATTCCTGGAGATCTTTGCCACTGTTGCTCCTCTGCCGGGAATACTCTTTCTCCAGGTATCTTCCTAGATACCTTCAGGTCCTGGACCAAAAGTCACCTTCTCAATGAGTCTTTACCTGACTAGCTTATTTAAAATTGCAACTCCCACCTTCACCCCAGCAGTATCTTCCGTCCCTTGTTTTATCTATCGCACTTCTCATCTTCAGATATATATTTTACTTATTTATTTGTTTATTGTCTGTCTCCCCTCACTAGCAGGTAAGTTCCATGAAGGCAGATAATTTCGTTGGCTTTAAACACCTAGAACAAAGCTTGGCATAAAGTAAGTGCTCAACAGATTAATGTTAAATTAATAAATAAGTAAATAGTGATTATTTATGACTAACTAGGGGAAAATATAATTAACAAGGATGTTTTCATGAAGGATAGACTCCATAAGAGCTGTCACTATACCTTTTCCTTGTTTTTTTTCTTTTTTCCGAGACAGGATCGTGCTCTGTCACCCAGGTTGGAGTGCAGTGGTACAATCATAGCTCACTGCAGCCTCAAACACCTGGGCTCAAGCAATCCTGCCTCCTCAGACTCCAAAAGGGCTAGGATTATAGGCGTGAGCAACTATGCCTGGCTATTTTCCTTCTTTTTGGCTCCATCATCTAACACAGTTGTGTCATATTGTAGATATTCAATAAATATTGAATCTAGTTGAATATTTGTTGAAGAGCACAGACTGAAGCTTGTGTTCAAATCCCAGCTTCTCTGCTTGTTGGCTGTGTAAGCTAAGGAAAAGCATTTAATTTCTCTGTGCCTAGTGTCTTCATAAAATCGGAATAATAATTATAATAGTAATTATATATGGGGTTGTGTGAGGATTAAATGAGTAAATATACTTAAACTACAGAATGGTGCTTGGCACAAAATAACAGATGATGATGATGATGATGATGATGATGATAGTCCTATGAAACTCATCATGAAATGGCAATCTCCTGGTTAAGCTTAAACCATTTATGTATTTTAAAAGTGAAAAGACTATATAAATTGAATGAAATAACCAAGTAGCATGTCACTCCCGAGCTGAAAATCTGTAAATAACTACTACTGCCACTGTGACAAAGTCCAAACTTCCAATCTTGCATTCAAAGCCTTCTACAGGCCGGGCACAGTGGCTCACACCCGTAATTCCAGCACTTTGGGAGACTGAGGAGTGGATCACTTGAGGTCAGGAGTTTGAGACCAGCCTGACCAACATGGTGAAACCCCGTCTCTACTAAAAATACAAAAATTAGCTGGGCATGGCGGTGGGCGCCTGTAATCCCAGCTACTTGAAAGGGAGGCAGTAGAATCGCTTGAACCCGGGAGGTGGAGGTTGCAGTGAGCCAAGATCGCACTGCTACACTCCAACCTGGGTGACAGAGTAAGACTCTGTCTCAAAAAAAAAAAAAAAAAAAAAACCTTCTACATATGTATCCAACATTTAACTTAAAAGTTAAAGGAATAGTAAACCAAATGCTGCATGATCTCACTTGTAAGTGGGAGCCAAACACTGAGTACATATGGACACAAAGAAGGGAACAACAGACACTGGGGTCTACTTGAGGATGGACGGAGGGAGGAGAGTGAGGATCAAAAAACTACCCATCGGGTAGCGTGCTTATTACCTGGGCGATGAAATAATCTTACACCAAACCCCTGTGATATGCAATTTACCTATATAACAAACCTTCACATGTACCCCTGAACCTAAAATCAAAGTTAAAAAGTTAACAAGATTTTATTTTTTTCAAATACCAAGGAAAGTAATTCCCCACAAATGTATAAGGATGATTTTTCTCTAGGGATGTAAATAATGCCTCCTATTTTATAGCACAGTTTGATTTTCTTTCTTTCTTTTTTTTTTTTTTTTTGAGACGGAGTCTCACTCTGTCGCCCAGGCTGGAGCTCAGTGGTGCAACCTTGGCTCACTGCAACCTCAGCTTCCTGGGTTCAAGCAATTCTCCTTGCCTCAGCTTTCTGAGTAGCTGGGATTAGCCACTTGCCACCACACCTGGCTACTTTTTTGTACTTTTTTAGTAGAAACGGGGCTTTCACCATGTTAGCCAGGCTGGTTTCCTGACCTCAGGCGATCAGTCCACCTTGGCCTCCCAAAGTGCTGGGTTACAGGCATGAGCCACCACCGCATCCGGCCAGCACAGTTTGATTTTCAAAGAACTTTTACATAGTCAGTGTATTTACAACAGTGACCACACTAAAAAGAAACCAGAATAGGAGTCACCCTCATTAGGAAATATAAGGAAAGATTCAAAGAGAATAAACAATTTATTTGACGTTTCATAGCTAGCAATTGGTATATCCACGATCAGAAAACTGATTCTTGTGAGACTAAATTCAATGATTTTTTTTTTTCTTTTTTTTGAGACGGAGTCTCACTCTGTCACCCAGGCTGGAGTGCAGTGGCGCGATCTCAGCTCACTGCAACCTCTGCCTCCCAGGTTCAAGCGATTCTCCTGCCTCAGCCTCCTGAGTAACTGGGATTACAGGCGTGCGCCACCATGCCCAGCTAATTTTTTGTGTATGTGTGTATTTTTAGCGGAAATGGGGTTTCACTATGTTGGTCAGGCTGGTCTCGAACTC
This sequence comes from Theropithecus gelada, assembly GCF_003255815.1. Classification (NCBI taxonomy): domain Eukaryota; kingdom Metazoa; phylum Chordata; class Mammalia; order Primates; family Cercopithecidae; genus Theropithecus; species Theropithecus gelada. The sequence goes on along the minus strand of NC_037677.1, from coordinate 27,562,736 downwards.
CTGACCTCATGATCGGCCCGCCTCAGCTTTCCAAAGTGCTGGAATTACAGGCATGAGCCACCGCACTGGGCAAATCCAAGGATTCTTTTACCACAGCCTTCTGTTGATAAATACTGAATTTAACAAGTAGGTTTCAAATCCCTTGTAGTGCTAGGCACATAATAGATGCATACTATGTGCTTACTAATTGTTTAAGGTAAAAGAAAAAAAAAGTATTTATTCTTTTCTTCTGGCTTATAGACTTGTCACAGAACAAAGATAATTCATGTCATTTGGCAGAAAATAAATTCACCCCCGAATCTTGGTAACCATCCTACTCATTATTTCAGAACTTTTTTTTTTTTTTTTGAGACTGAGACTTGTATCATTGCCCATACTGGAGTGCAGTGGCACAATCTCAGCTCACTGCAACCTCTGCCTCCCGGGTTCAAGCGATTCTCCTGCCTCAGCCTCCTGAGTAGCTGGGACTACAGGCGTGCACTACCACACCCGGCTAATTTTTGTATATATATATTTTTTAAATAGAGATGGGGTTTCACCATATTGGCCAGGCTGGTCTCGAACTCCTGACCTCATGATCCACTCGTCTCAGCCTCCCAAAGTGCTGGGATTATAGGTGTGAGCCACCACGCCCGGCCATATTTCAGCACTTTGTAAAGGTGCAAAAGCAATCGTAATGGACCCATGATTTCTACTGATATTCTATTTTTTTTTTTTTTGAGACAGAGTCTCGCCCTGTCGCCCAGGCAGGAATGCAGTGGTGCGATTTCGGCTCACTGCAACCTCTGCCTCCCAGGTTCAAGCGATTCTCCTGCCTCAGCCTCCCAAGTAGCTGGGATTACAGGCGTGTGCCACTACGCCAAGCTAATTTTTGTATTTTTAGTAGAGACGGGGTTTCACTATGTTGGTCAGGTTGGTCTGGAACTCTTGACCTCATGATCCACCTGCCTCGGCCTCCCAAAGTGCTGGGATTACAGGCGTGAGCCACTGCGCCCAGCCTCTATTGATATTCTTATTTATCATTTGTCCTTCTAACAAAAAGTCACCTTATCTATCTCCCAGGAGTTCTGCAAGATTAATGCCTGGGTTTCATGACTTGAGACATTTTCTTCCGAACCAAAGCCTAAATCATCAGACCGTGTAAGATTTTATGTTTCCTTCTATATGTGTGATTCTAACCCCTCTGCTCCTGAATTTGAAGGATCAGAGAGTTGACTGTAAATTGCCTTACATAGGGTCTTAAAACCTTATGCTTTAACATTCCATTGCATACTCCTAGATATAATAAAATATAGAAAATTGCATGATATTTATATTCAATGACCTATGTTTAAAAAAAAAATCGTGTTTGTAACTGAGCTATAAACAACAGCCTTAGAAGAATTTGGAAGATTCTATATAATATATTTTTATCTTTTCTATTTCAATCACACTGAGATAAATAGTAGTTTCTCTAAAGCCTAGAAACACCCAGAAAACCTGTTAGTGTTTCTAAGCCTGATATGAAGAGACATCACAAACTTTTTGGAAGAAAAGAACTTTAGCGTTTTGGCCCTTTGGGTTGTTTAAAGGAATGGGTACAGTCTTTTAAAAGTGGCTCAATTGTCTGCTGTGACTGATCTCATTAAAGGGGTAATGTTGGGCTGGGCGCGGTGGCCCATGCCTGTAATCCCAGCACTTTGGGAGGCCGAGACAGGCGGATCACGAGGTCAGGAGATCGAGACCATCCTGGCTAACAGGGTGAAACACTGTCTCTACTAAAAAATACAAAAAAATTAGCCGGGCATGGTGACAGGCGCCTGTAGTCCCAGCTACTCGGGAGGCTGAGGCAGGAGAATGGTGTGAACCCGGGAGGTGGAGCTTGCAGTGAGCCGAGATTGCGCCACTGCACTCCAGCCTGGGCGACAGAGGGAGACTCCATCTCAAAAAAAAAAAAAATGCGGAGTAGGGGTGATGTTTTCTCCTATGGGGTACTTATGATGATCTTCCTGGCTTCCCAAGGTAGATGCTCCAGTGAAATTAACCTACAGGGATTTATTTTTATTTTCTTTTTGCTTGTTTGCTTGTTTGTTGAGACATAGTCTCCCTCTGTCACCCAGGCTGGAGTGCAGTGGTGCCATCTCGGCTCACTGCAACCTCCACCTCCCTGGTTCAAGCAATCCTTGTGCTTCAGCCACCCAAGTACCTGGGGTTACAGGCATGGCCACCACACCCAACTAATTTTGGTATTTTTAGTAGAGACAGGGTTTCACCATGTTGGCCAGGCTGGCCTCAAGTTATCCACCTGCCTTAGCCTCCCAACGTGCTATAATAGGCTGAGCCACTGCGTCAGGCCCACCCTGCAGGTTTTAAAACATTAAAAACCAGGAAGCTCACTTCCCTCATCCTCTTCTCCCCGGACTCTACTATTGTTCTCTACATTTCATTTATCAAGAACATATGATGAACAATGTGATCCAATAAAGGGAAACACACAGCACCTAAGTTCAGTGGACACCACGTTGCAACACTGGGCAGAGAACACATTGACATTCTTGTGCAGGCTGCCGCTGTAAACTGTTACTCCCTGGCACCTCTACACTAGGGCGGGAGTCCAAACTTGTGAGTGGGCAGCTAGCCATGCCAACAGATGGGCACAGGGATGATAGCCAAGGGACGATGTATGTGCATCAAGTATAGGTGTTCAGAACAGGAATTCCAACTGAGAAGATCAAAATGACTGTCTCAAGCTTATGGTTAAGAGCTTGTCAATTCATGCCTGGTTTAATATAAATGAACTGAAATTCAAGAGAACCGACATATTTTGATAGAAACTCAAATTTATTTTTCATAAAAATATAAATTCAACTTAGGCATTTGCAGTAAATGACTTGGTGGCATTTTCTGAGAAGAAAATGTTTCCACTTTTCCATTTTTCATGATTGTTAAGCTTTCCTTAAAGATACGTAGCACTGGACCCTTTTATAAAATTAGCTCATTACTTTCTCATTTGTTATTAACTCCTGAAATGCATTCAACTCTAGTACTTCAATGTCACCTATAATTCTTAAGGAAATTTGTCCTAGCAGATCAATTAAATTCAATTTCCTAACTTGATCTGTTAAATCTCAAAAACGCCTGAGATCTACTTTACATTCTTCTTAATGCAGGAAAGATAATTCTAAAGGGATACTTTATCAGTGTTTTAAATTTTTATTTCTAATAATAATTTCAATATCTCAAATCCTAAAATTACATAATTTGAATTACAAATGGGAGGAGGGACATGCAGGATTGAGATTTAGAATCCCTTAAGATCATTAATATGAACAGAGAAGAGAATATATGGCTTATTTTACTTAAACTTATATTACCTAATGTCTTATATTACTTAATTATATTGCTTATATTACTTACATGATATTATGTTATACTTGCTTGGATTACTTCTCTGTATTTTTTTTCTAATTAGTAGAATTAAGGAATTGGACTAGGCTACCTCTGAAGTCCTCTCCAGCTACAAATTCTCTATTTCTCATGCAAACAAATGAAATGATGCTCTCCTTTCAAACTAGGAATGGAAATTCTGAGTGGAAGTCTCTTCATGGCTTATTGTAACCCCAGAAGAAGACAGAGCATGATGATGACTGCTCTACAATCCAAACTTCTCTGGGTCACTAAGCTTTTTAGAAGTAGGGAAGTCAGGATTTATCCCGAAACTCTCAAAGATCTTCCAGAAACAGGTTTCCCCATCACCCAAAACTTCTCCATAATACTATTTTAAATTTTTTATTGAAGAATGATATAAGCAGAAAAGTGTATAGCTATGAACCTCCATAAATTGAATATGTGCATGAAAACAGCAACAAATCAGAAAATAGGCCAGATGCTGTGGTTCACACCTTGTAATTCCAGCACTTTGGGAGGCTAAGGCAGGAAGATCACTTGAGGCCAGGAATCTGAGGCCAGCCTGGGCAACACAGTGAGACCTTGTCTCTACCAAAAATTTTATAAAAGACGCTCTTTCTGCTCAGAAGACCCCTGTCTCTCAATAGAGAGAGCTGTTTTTCTTTCTCTTTTCTTCTGCCTATTAATCCTCCGCTCCTAAACTCCTTGTGTGTGTTTGTGTCCTACATTTTCCTGGCGCGAGACTACAAACCCTGGGTATATACCCCAGACGATGTCACTGTATCATATTGGGGACCTTGTCTGGGATACCAACGTACAGCATTCATCGAAACAGTGAGTAGAGCAGAATCCAACTCTGTCCTTTCATTTGGGGTGCTCGGCCTCCATTTTAGAACCACATCAAACCAAATACTGGGCCCCCTTCAGCCATTTAAAAATGATTAACATGACTGCCAGCCTTGCGAGACTTGGGGGACAGGCTTACTGCGGAGAACGTGGAGAATCCCCCAGCACGCACGGGTTGCTGGGCATGTTAGCCATGTTTGAACCAGCTTCCTTTCACGGAGAACTTAGCCGTGGGGTGGGCTGGAAAAGGTCCTGGAACAACGGAGGATTTATGGCTGGTGCTACCCCCCCACCCCAGTGTTATCCTAAGGTTTCTTGACTGACCCCAGCCTCTGACTGCCCGTTGGGGTGTCAGCAACGGGATCTCCAGCTTTTCTATCATAATTTCCTCTTTTCCTGTCCATGACTGCCATCTCTTACCCCTCTCTCTCAATAGAGAGAGCTGTTTTTCTTTCTCTTTTCTTCTGCCCATTAAACCTCAGCTCCTAAACTAAAAAAAAAAAAAAAAAAAAAAAAAAAGGCCAGGCACGGTGATGCGTTCCTGTGGTCCCAGCTACTTGGAATGCTGAGGCGGAAGGATCACTTGGGCCTGGAAGATGGAGGCTGCAGTGAGCTGTGATTGTGCCACTACACTTCAGCCTGGGCAACAGAGGGAGACCCTGTCTCAAAAAAAGAAAAAAAAAGAAACAAAGAAAAAAAAATACTAGCATATTATCTGCACCCCAGAAGGCACTGTTTTCTTCCAGTGTCTCCTCAAAAACACCCATTATCCTAACTTGCAACCGCATAGATTCATCATGTGGCATGTACTCTTTTGTATCTGGTTTCTTTCTTTCATTCAACATTATGTTCATGAGGTAGACCCATATTGTTGCATATAGTTTTAGAATGTTCATTTTCAATGCTGTACAGTATTCCATTTGTTCATCTATTCTGCTGTAGATGGGCATTTGGTTAATTTCCAGCTGTGGGCTATTACAAGTAGTATTCCTCTGAACACGTTTTTGATGAACATATTTATGCACTTATTTGTGTATACACTGAAGAGTAGATTTGCTGGGTCATAGGGTATGCATATGGTTTAGCTCTAGTAGATATTGCCAATTTCCCCAAGTAACTGTAACCAATTTATACCTCCATCACCAGTTTTTGAAAGCTCCTCTTGCTCCACGTCCCAGCCAAAACTTGGTATTGCATGTCTTTTTTCATTTTAACTCTTCTGGTGGATATTCCAATGTATTTTTTATAATTTCTTTTTATTTTGATTATTGAGGCGAAAGTCACATAACAAAATTAACCTTTTTAAAGTGAACAATTTAGTAGCAGTTAGGACATTCGCAGTGTAGTACAACCTCCACCTCTATCTAGCTCCAGAAGATTTCATTACTCCAAAAGGAAACTCTGTACACATGAAGCAATGGCTCCATGTTTCCTGCCCTTTGACCCATCCCTTGGCACCCATGGATCTGCATTCATCTCTATAGATTTACCTACTCTGGATATTTCGGATAAATGGAATCACAGAATATGTGGCCTTTTGTGTTTAATATCTTTCTCTTAGCATAATGTTTTCAAGGTTCGTTCATATTGTATCATGTATCAGTATTTCATTCCTTTTATAGCTGGTTAATATTTCCTGGTGTGTATGTACTACAGTTTTGTTTATCTGTGCATCCATTGATGGATATCTAGGCCATTTCCACCTTTTCACTATTGTGAATAGTGCTGCTAGGAATCTGTGTGTGCATGTATTTGGTTGAGTACCTCTTTTCCATTCTTTTGGGTATATACCTAGGAGTGGAATTCCTGGGTCATATGGTAATTCTATTTTTAACTTATTGAGGAACTGCCAAACTGTTTTCCACAGTGGCTGAACAATTTTACATTATCACGATTGGCCAGGTGCGGTGGCTCACACCTGCAGTCCCAGCACTTTGGAAGGCCAAGGAGGGTGGATCACTTGAGGCCAGGAGTTCGAGGCCAGCCTGGCCAACATGGCGAAACTCCATCTCTACTAAAAATACAAAAAAATTAGCTGAGTGTGGTGGCACATCCCTGTAGTCTCAGGAGGCTGAGGCATGAGAATCTCTTGAACCCAGGAGGTGGATGTTACAGTGAGCCAAGTTCACACCACTGCCCTCCACCAGAGTGAGACTCTGCCTTAAAAAAAAAAAAGAAAAAAAATACATTCTCACTGTACTAGGGTTCTGATTTCTCCACATCCTTGGCAGGAAATGTACTTATTATTTTCAGGTTGTATTTGTTTTTAAAATTATAGCCATAGCCATCCTAGCAGGTATGAACCTCATTGTGGTTTTGATTTGCATTTCTCTAATAACTAACGAAGTTGAGCATATTTTCAGGTTTCCATTGCCCATTTGCCTATCTTCTTTGGAGAAATGTCTGTTCAAGTCCTTTGCCTATATTTTAATTGGATTATTTGTGTTTTTGTCATTGAGTTTTAAGAGTTCTTTCTATGTTCTAGATATCAGATACTTATTTGTGAATATTTTCTCCTATTCTGTATACAGTCTTTTCACTTTCTTGACAATGTCCTTTGACATTAACACAAAAGCTTGTAATTTTCGTAAGTCATCCAATTTATTTTCTTCTTTTGTTGCTTTTGCTTTGGGTTGTCATATCTAAGAATCATTGTCAAATTCAAGATCATGAAGATATAGAAGAAAACAAGTTTTCTTATAATGTTATGATCTTAGCTCTTATGTTTAGATTATTGATCCATTTTGAATTGATTTTTATATATGGTAGGGGGTAGCCTAACTGCTCTGGCTAGAACTTAAGGAGCACTGCTGAACAGGTGTCCAACTTTATTATTTTGCACATGTATATCAAGTTGTCCCAGCATCATTTATTGAAGAGTATCTTTTTCCCATTGAATGGTTTTGTTGAAAATCAAATTTTCGTAGATTTATGGATTTCCATACTCTCAATTCTATTACAGTGGTCTACATTTCTGTTTTATGTCAGTACCATATAGTTTTGATTACTGTAGCTTTGAAATAAGTTTCAAAATTAGGAAGTGTGAGTTCTCCAACTTTGTTCTTTTTTAGTAGCTTTTCACTATTCAGGGTCCTTTACAATCCATTTGAATTTGAGAATAGGCTTTTCCATTTCTGCAATAATTATCATTGGAACATTGATAGAGATCACATTGAATCTATAGACCACTCTGTGTAGTATTGTCATTTTCATGCTATGGAAAATGAAACTGTTTTCTTAATTTCTTTATTGGTTGTCTGTTGTTGGTATATAGAAAAACCACTGTTAACTAGGCACGGTGGCTCACGCCTGTAATCCCAGCACTTTGGGAGGCCAAGGCGGGTGGATCACCTGAGGTCAGGAGTTGGAGACCAGCCTGGCCAACGTGGCAAAGCCCTGTCTCTACTAAAAACACAAAAGTTAGCCGGGTGTGGTGGCATGCACCTGTAGTCCCAGCTACTCAGGAGGCTGAGGCAGAAGAATCGCTTGAACCCAGAAGGCGGAGGTTGCAGTCAGCCGAGATCACGCCACTGCACTCCAGCCTGGGCGTCAAAGCAAGACTCAATCTCAAAAAAGAAACACAACAAAACCATTTTTTCTGTGTGTTGATCTTGCACTTTGCAACTTTGCTAAATTTGTTTTTACCTCTACTAAAATCTAATACTGAAAGCAGATTTTACTAGAGCTAAAAACAAATATTCCTGTTTGTTCTTGTACAGTCTTTGAGAGCTTCTACATGTAGGATCATGTCCTCTGTGAAAATAGTTAGTTTTGCTTCTTCCTTTCCAATTCGTATGTCCTTTATTTGTTTTTCTTGCCTAACTGCTCTGGCTAGAACTTAAGGGCACTGTTGAACAGTAGTTATTAAAACAGATATCTTTGTCTTGTTGCTGATCTTAGGGGAATAGTTTTTAGTCTTTCATTCCATTGAGCATAATGTTAATTATGAGTTTTTTACAAATGCCTTTTATCACATTGAAGGAAGTTCCTTCTATTTCTAGTTTTTTGGGTGTTATCATCATGAAAAGGTGTTGAATTCCATCAGATGCCTTTTCTACATCAATGGAGATAATCATGCGGGTTTTCCCCCTCATCCTATTAATGTTATGTATTACATTGATTAATTTTCTTATACTGAACCACACTAGTATTCCTGATTTTTAAATTCCACTTAGTCATAGTTTCGAATCCTTTTAATATGCCATTTCATTTGATTTAATAGTGTTTTTTGAGGTTTCTTGCTTCTATATTCATAAGAAATACTGGTCTGTAGTTTTCTTGTGGTGTCTTTGGCGTTAGAATCAGAGTAACACTGGCCTCATAAAATGAGTTAGTGTTTCCTCCTCTTCTCTTTTTTGGAAGAGTTTGAAACGAATTGGTGTTAATTCTTCTTCAGATGTTTGGTAGAGCCAGTGTGGTTTTAATTTGCATGTCCCTATTGCCTAATGATATTATCTTTTCATAGATTTATTGGTCATTTTTACATAATCTTTTGTTAAAGCCTGTTCACGGGCCAGTCATGGTGGCTCATACCCGTAATCCCAGCACTTTGGGAGGCCGAGGTGGGCAGATCACTTGAGGTCAAGAGTTCCAGACCAGCCTGGTCAACATGGCAAAACCCTGTGTCTATAAAAATACAAAAATTAGCTGGGTGCAGTGGCATGTGCCTGTAATCCCAGCTACTTGGAAGGCTGAGGGAGAGAATTGCTTGAACCCAGGAGGCAGAGGTTGCAGTGAGCTGAGCTTGCATCATTGCACTCCAGCCTGGACAACAGAGTAAGACTCTGTCTCAAGAAAAAAAAGTCTGTTCAAGTCTTTTTTCCATTTCCTATTGGTAGTCTGTCTTTTTCTTGATTTGTAGAAATGTTTACATATCCTGGATGAGTGCTTTTCAGATATACGTATTATTATATATTCTCTCTTTTTTTTTTTTGAGACGGAGTCTCACTCTGTCACCCAGGCTGGAGTGCCGTGGTGCGATCTCGGCTCACTGCAACCTCCGCCTTCCGGGTTCAAGTGATGCTCCTGCCTCAGCCTCCCGAGTAGCTGGGATTACAGGTACCTGCCATCATGCCCAGCTAATTTTTGTATTTTTAGTAGAGACAGGGTTTCGCCATCTTGACCAGGCTGGTCTTGAACTCCTGATCTCATGATACACCCACCTCGGCCTCCCAAAGTGCTGGAATTATAGGCGTGAGCCACCACGCCTGGCCATGTTGTCCCATTTTATAGTTTCTCTTTTTATTATCTTAAGGGAGTCTTTTGATGAACAAAGTTTTTAATTTTAATATATCTTATTATATCATTTAAAAAAATATTTTTGGTTAGCCCTCTGTGTTGCAGGTAGGCCATCTTTGACTATTCCAATATCATAAAGATTTCTCCTGTGTTTTTCTCTAAAAAGCACTATTCGTATGTACCTTTTACATGTACTCTACACAGAACTTATTTTTGTGTAAGGGGTGAGGTAAAGTTATGGTACATTTTTTTCCCATATAGATACCAAGCTGACTCAACACCAATACTTTCCTCATTGCCCTGCTATGTCACATTTACCATAAGCCAGGTAATCATGTATGCATGGGTCTGTTTCTTGATTCTTTATTCTGTTCTATATGACAAGTTTTCTGTCTATGCATGAATACCATGTTGTCCTAATGACTGTAGATTTTTTTTTTTTTTTTTTTGAGATGGAGTCTCGCTCTGTTGCCCAGGCTGGAGTGCAATGGTGCTATCTCAGCTCACTGCAACCTCTGCCTCCTGGGTTCAAGCAATTCTCCATCTCAGCATCCTGAGTAGCTAGGATTACAGGTACCCGCCACCATGCCCAGCTAATTTTTTTTTTTTTTTTTTTTTTGTATTTTTAGTAGAGACAGGGTTTCACCATCTTGGCCAGGCTGGTCTTGAACTCCTGACCTTGTGATCCACCTCCCTTGGCCTCCCAAAGTTTTAAGTCCTAGCATCTGAAAGTAAAAGTCCTCCAATTTTGTTCTTCAAGATTGTGTTGAGTATTCTTCACCCTTTGCATTTCCACATTAATTTTAGAATCAGCTTCTCCATTGCTACAAAAGAAAAACAACCCTGCTGGAATTTTGATTGGAAGTGTGTTGTAGCATAAGGCTTTGGAAGCTGAAGAATAAATAAATAAATAAATAAATAAATAAATAAATAAATAAAGGATACCTCTAGCATTTGGAAGCATGATTTAAAAAAAGATTTATTCAATAAATATCTCTTCAGTGCCTGATTTTTGTCATGTCCTCTATGAGGTGTGGTAGTGCATAGGGACACAGTGGGAACAAGACTCAGTACCTGCACTCGAGGGCTCAGGGAGCAGCCTTGCTATTTTCTAAATTTGACACTGAGACTTTCCATAGAATTGATGCAGTCTATGTGTTGCTTTTTAATCATGACAATTTTATAGTGGGTGAGATTAGACACCTGCTGAGGCATTTTATGATCATTTGTAAGTGTCTTCCTGACGAGACTGAGTGCTTTACAAATCCTCATGAGGTTTCACTTAGGAAATAGAAGTTCAGAGGTTATTAAGTTCTTAATACATAACCCTGAGCACTTTACACATTATTTTATTTAATTCTCAATAACAACCTCATCAAACAATGAAATAAATATTATTGTCCCCATTTTTCCAGATGAGGAATCTGAGGCTTAGAGAGGTTGAGTCATTTGCCTAGGATCATACACGTAGGTTATGGATCTAGAATTTAAACCCAAGTCTTCCAAATTTCAAAGCCAATGCTCTCAGCCACTACAAATCAAAGACAGAAATAATGTAACATTCTCATCCCTATGACTGAATTACTTGCAATGTGAAATAACGTAACATTCTCATCCCTATAACTGAATTACCTGCAATGTATCTGCATATCCATTGTCATAACAAAAGGGCCATGATATGAATGGAGTCTTAAAAATAGACACAGGTTTGCTCGTGTTTCTGCTGCCCTCCATAGAGGGTGGTGGTGGTGGTGGTGGTGGTGAGACAAAACAGCCAGAGTCTACATGGGACTTTGTTATTATACGGTACTTTAGCTACATTATCATCTGTGGTCACTAGGCATGTCAAGCGTAAATTCTCCTCCCAGGCTTTCCCAAAGGTGCCCATGGTCATTAATCAGGGTAAATATACACTGTAAAGGCAAATACCTTGTTTGGAGGGATTATTGGCAACTGGCTTAGAGCCAGTTTAAATCTAATTCTTGAATGCAATGTGTTTTGTAGGAAAGAATGGAATCACTCCATTACTTCCTTTCAGCTTAGCTCAAATGTTACCAGCTCAATAAGGCATTCCCTGACCACCCTTTTTAAAAGTGAAAACACCTCCCCATCTAGAATGCCCTATCCCCTTTCTAGATTTATTTTTTGCACTACAGAATGTGTTTCTTTCTTGTGTATCACATTACTTATTTACTTATTTCATTTATTGTCTGGTTTTGTTAGTTTGTTTGTGTTTTTTAAGATGAAGTCTCACTCTGTTGCCCAGGCTGGAATGCAGTGGCATGATCTTGGCCCATTGCAATCTCCACCTCCTCGGCTCAAGTGATTCTCCTGCCTCAGCCTCCTAAGTAGCTGGGGCTACAGGTGCACACCAACATGCCCAGCTAATTTTTGTATTTTTAGAGGTTTCACCATGTTGGCCAGGCTGATCTCGAACTTCTGACTTCAAGTGATCCACCTGCCTCAGCCTCCCAAAGTGCTGAGATTACAGGTGTGAGCCACTGAACTTGGCCTGTTGTCTGCTTTTTTTTCTTTTAAAACAAGCTCCATAAGGATAGAGATTTTTGTCTGTTTCGTTCCTTGCTGAATCTCAAGTAGCTAGAACCATGCCTTGTAAGTGGCTGATACACAGAAGTATTTATTGAATAAATAAAAATGTGAAATAAAGCTTGTTTGGCTTTTTAATTTTTATTTTTTTAGAGACCATAAAAATATTGCTCTGTTGCCCAGGTTGGAGTGCAGATCATAGCTCACTGCAGCCTCCAGCCCCTAAGCTCAAGTGAGCCTCCCAACTCAGCCTCCTGAGTAGCTACGACTACAGGCAAGCACTACCATGCCTGGCTAATTTTATTTTAAGTTTTTTGTAGAGACAGGGTCTCACTATGCTGCTTAGGCAGTCTTGAATTCCTGGCCTAAAGTGACCTGCCCACGTCAGCTTCCCAATGTGCTGGGGTTGCAGGTGTGAGCCACCACGCCCAGCTTGAAATAAAGTTCTGATATGAGTTTGTCTCAACTAGACCTGGTAGGATTATACTGCATTTAGTTCCTCTGTGGCTAAGAGCATAATGGAAAGTAAATTTAGAAATGGAAGAAATCTTCATACTGACTATTGTAGTAAGAGCTATTATGATGGGAAGGGCCACATTCAGAGTCCTTAGAATGTCCCCTCTTCACTCCCTCTATACCAACAAGTCACACAAAAGCAATACTCTATCCCTAAGGGATACAGGAATGGAGATTCTTTTCACATTGCTGTTTAACTCACCAGTATAGTCAGTGAAGCTGACAGACATCTTGAAAAAGACGATATTATAAAAAATTTATTCAAGACAGTAATCCTGCATTTATAAGATGCACTTATTGTATATACATTACTCACGGGTAGTGGGCCTTGTAGAATGGTGAAATGATTAACACCTAATCATCAAATTAAACACTTAATGATACATGGTGCCCTGTCTTCCGGAACGCAGCAAATACTCTTAACTAGCAACCAATTTTCCCACAGTTAGAGGGTTGGATTTGGAACCAAGAGGTAGAAGGAAGAGTGAAACTTTCCACTACCATCCCTAATGACCCACCTGCAAAATGTTTGCTGACTATCCCTGTGACAGTGGACTCTGGCATAGGGCTCTTAGTACCCAAGGGAGAAATGCTTTTACTACAGGTGAACCAGATTATAAACTGAAAGTGTCACATGGCCAGTTCAGGTTTCTCATGGCAGCAGGTAACAGTTCAAGAAAGTTATTACATTGCTTTCAGTGAATACTGCTGGCTATTAAGAAAAAGTAACATTGTCACTAAATAAAGAGTAAGAAAAGAGTATGCACCAATTTTTTTCTTTTTTTGAGACAGAATCCTGCTGTGTCACCCAGGCTGGGTGCAGTGGTGCAATCTTAGCTCACTGCAGCCTCCGCCTCCCAGGTTTAAGCTATTCTCCCACCTCAGCCTCCCGAGTAGCTGAAACTACAAGTGTACACCACCACGCTCGGCTAATTTTTCTTTCTTTCTTTCTTTTTGAGACGTAGTCTCGCTCTGTCGCCCAGGCTGGAGTGCAGTGGCGCAATCTCGGCTCACTGCAAGCTCTGCCTCCCGGGTTCACGCCATTCTCCTGCCTCAGCCTCCCGTGTAGCTGGGACTACAGGCGCCCGCCACGGCACCCGGCTAATTTTTTGTATTTTTAGTAGAGACGGGGTTTCACTGTGTTAGCCAGGATGGTCTCCATCTCCTGACCTCGTGATCCGCCTGTCTTGGCCTCCCAAAGTGCTGGGATTACAGGCGTGAGCCACCGCACCCAGCCCCTAATTTTTCTATTTTTAGTAGAGAGGGGGTTTCGCCATGTTAGCCAGGCTGGTCTTGCACTCCTGACCTCAAGTGATCCATCTGCCTGGGCCTCCCAAAGAGCTGGGAGTACAGGAGTGAGCCGCTGCGCCCAGCTGCACAAATTCTTAAAGACCCATCAGTTCACCTCTTAATACTATCTTGGTAGTGGTGAAATTATAGAAACCCCACATATGTGGCCGGGCGCGGTGGCTCAAGCCTGTAATCCCAGCACTTTGGGAGGCCGAGATGGGCGGATCACGAGGTCAGGAGATCGAGACCATCCTGGCTAACACGGTGAAACCCCGTCTCTACTAAGAAATACAAAAAAAAAATAGCCGGGCGAGGTGGCGGGCGCCTGTAGTCCCAGCTACTCGGGAGGCTGAGGCCGGAGAATGGCGTGAACCCGGGAGGCGGAGCTTGCAGTGAGCTGAGATCCGGCCACTGCACTCCAGCCCGGGCTACAGAGCGAGACTCCGTCTCAAAAAAAAAAAAAAAAAAAGAAACCCCACATATGCAGGACCATTAAGGGCTCCCCTCTTTCAGGAATGATGGTATGAGTTATCCCTTTGGGTTAAGTATTCCAACAAGCTGAAGTGCTAGGTGAAGGCATAGAGAATATGGATTGTGTAGTAGAGGAGGAAATCATAACTTCTACCCTGGCCAGTGATTCTTGATATAAATGAGAACTACTGGCCAGGTGCAGGGGGTAATCCCAGAACTTTGGAAGGCAAAGGTGGGAGGATTGTCTGAGGCCAGAAGTTCGAGACTAGCCTGGGCAACCTAGCGAGACTACACACACACACACACACACACACACACACACACACACACACACAAAACAAACAAACAAACAAAAACCTATTTTCTTTTTTCTTGAGACAGGTTTAACTATACATTTTAACTAATTTGTCTTTTCGTCCTACTATTTTATATAAATAGATTCCAGATTATTGAGACGGGATGGAGATGACACTAGAAGAGACGTACACAGCATCCTGAGATCCTGACTTGGAGCTGGATGAGTTCATGATGACACTGGCTGACCATTTCCGGGAAGGAGGGGAGCACATTTTCCATTGGACTGGAGCTCACTCATCATGTGAGTAAGAATCATTTACTTCCTTCCAAGATTCTTTTTCTCTCTCTCCCTCCAAACCTCCCTCCTCCCTTTTCTTTCTTTCTTATTTTTCTTCTTTCTTCCTTCTATTTTTAGAAGTTTAGATGCAGGGAAAGATTGTATACTGATATAAGGCAATCAACAGGAGGAAATACAGAACTGGGCAGACACTTGCTCTTCTCCTGGCCACCCAATATCTCAATTCTTTTTCTATATTTGGAGAAACCCTCTCATTATGAGGCAGAGTCTGCTACCTATTAAGTTGAAAGTGTGAAATGCTTGAGTTTTCTTTTGCTTTTGTTTGTTTCTTTGTTTTTTGCAGATTCTGTGTCCCTGAGGGCTATCATCAGATGTATCTACCAAATCAGTCTTGGGAGCTAGCAACAAAAGGACACAGGTTCATGGTGCTCTGGTGACAGATGCCAACTGTGGATGCCTCCTGAACTAGCAAGAGCATTGGCTGTAGCTGTACCCTCCTGTGCCTAAAGCCAATGCTAGTGGCAGGGTCAGTGTCTAGCTATGGTATGACGCCATCTTCTCTGAAGCGTTGCTGTGGGTGACTTGGGGTGCTGTTTTCTGACTAGGTGGCCCCAAAGCAGTGGTGTGCTGGAGCTAGCTATACCAGCTTGCAAAAGCTGACTGCTAAATTTTCAGAAAGGCTGTGAACCAGTTGTTAAATGTAATACTGAAAATGAAGTTATATAACCATACAATTAAATAAATTATATTTTTAAAAGGTAGCAAACACTCAAAATCCATCATTTCCTAGTTATTTTACTATTACATATGGATATAAGATTATTTACATCTATTGTATCTTTAATGGTACATCTCTTCCCAATTCCATGTTCAATGCCATCACATTGGGAATTTGAGACTGGCTGCAGTGGCAATATGTGCACCATGAAAATTAGCAAACGTTACACAAATCAGGGCTTGATTTATTACTTTGCTGACTGTCTGGACTTTAAGTAATGAAGAAATGTTAATAATACAGATTAGGCCAGGTGTAGTTGCTCACGCCTGTAATCCCATCACTTTGGGAGGCTGAGGCAGGTGGATTACCTGAGGTTGGGAGTGCAAGACCAGCCTGGCCAACATGGTGAAACCCTGTCTAGTAAATACAAAAATTAGCCAGGCATGGTGGTGGGCGCCTGTAATCCCAGCTACTCAGGAGGCTGAGGCAGGAGAATCGCTTGAACCATGGAGGCAGAGGTTGTGGTGAGTCGAGATCGTGCCACTGCACTCCAGCCTGGGCGACAGAGCGAGACACTGTCTCAAAAATAACAATAATAATAATACAGGTTAAACTTAAATGTGTGTCACATCTACGGCCATTACTTGTAAATAGCACAAAATTTAAGGAAACACATTTTTCCTGGGAAGTTTCACTGCCCAAAAGTCTCATTCTCTGATCCAGAGATTCTGAGGCAACCTATTATCCTTCAAAAATATCTTTTTCTCATTAAGTGTCAGAGTATGTTTCCGAGGACTAAGAAAACTGCTGGATGCACTGCTCTATTGGTAACAGGACAGGGATCTTTTCGGTAATTTGTGACAAAATCTCCACAATATGCCTTAGACTAAGGGAGGGCAAGATTTTCTTTCATTGTAAAGCTTCTCAGCTTGTTAACAAGGACATTCCAGCCCTTTGGACAGTAGTCCAATTCCTATTTACAATTGTTGACCTGTCTATACATTATAACCGCAACATCTTTTGTACATATTATGATATATCCCTTGTGCCCCTAAATGTAAGTTCATATTCTAATGTGGGAGTATTCTGCACATTTTTGAGGAACTGGACTACTCATATTAAAAATAACAAACTTTATTTTTTGAGACAGAGTCTCACTCTGTTGTCCAGGTTAGAGTGCAGTGGCATGATAACAGCTGACTGCAGCTGCAGCCTCAACCTCACTGGCTCAAGCAATCCTCCTACCTCAGCCTCCCAAGTAGTTGGGACTACAGGTGCATGCCACTACACCTGGCTAATTTTTTAATTTTTTGAGAGACAGGGTCCCACACTGTGTTGCCCAGGCTGGTCTCAAACTCCTGGGCTCAACTGATCCTCCTCACTCAGCCTCCCAAAGTGCTGGAATTACAAGTGTGAGCCACTGTGCTTAGCCAACAAATATTTATCGAGCACCTATTATTTGCAAAAGAGTGTGGCAGAAGTTGTTGGAGAACAAATCTTAAAAGTTTTGTTTTGTTTTTGAAGAACTTTATTATTCAGTATGAGAGATGACATATACACAATGGCTGAAGTTCAAAACAGCATGTATTGGGAAACATGAACGAGCTTCAAACTGCTATGAAACCCACCAATTTCAGCAAGATAACTAAGCAATTATACCATTTATAACAATAAGCCAAGCTTGATAATAAATGTTATCCAAATATCACTGTGTGTGTGTGTGTGTGTGTGTGTGTGTGTGTGTGTATATATATATATATATTTTTTTTTTTTTGAGACTGGGTCTCACTCTATCACTGGTTAGAATACAGTGGCATGCTCACTGCAGTCTCAGGCTCCTGGACTCAAGCCATCCTTCAACCTCAGCCTCCCAAGTATGTGGGACCACAGGCACGTGCCAACACAACCAGCTAATTTTTTATTTTTTGTAGAGACAGGGTCTCCTTGTGTTGCCCAGTCTTGAACTCCCAGGGTCAAGGGATCTTCCAGCATCAGCCTCTCAAAGTGCTGGGATTACAGGTGTGAGCCACCTTGCTGGGCTATAAAAGCATAAATCTTAATTGTTTTTCTTCAATATAAGAGGAAGACTGATATAAGCCTTGGAACCAGACAGACCCGGGCTTGGGAAGCTGCTCAGCAATTTGCTTGCTCTGGTTATCAGTCAATGGTTCAATCCAGGAAGCAGAACTCTTAGGAGTAATATGGAGTAAAGGATTCATCATGGGGATTAGATTTGTGCAACTGTGGGAGATATGATAATAAAGGTCTGCAAAGGAGGGGATAGTTGGAGGAGCAGATAAAGCACTAATCTGGGAGCATGGATTGGAGCCTATATGGGGCTCAATGTTGCCTCTGCTGGAGGGCCCAAAGCCACTCAAAATGACAAGCAGGGCAGGCTGTTGGCAAGGAAAGCTGGACACAAAGTGGTAGAAAGCCAGAACACCTACTTGCAGTAACACAGGATGGTGGCTTCGTACTGTCTCTCATTGCATCTAACCTGGCCGAGGATTGAGAGCACCTGACAAAGACTGGCGGGAGCGAAGGGACCTGTGACTGCAGCTGCTGCCTCATGCCAATAAAGCGAACCAGGAGATCAGCAACATTGCTCTGCATGCAATGGCTGCTGCTTCGCTTCTGCATTCCAAATCACGCACAGAAAGCTCTTGTGGCCAACTCTAAACAGGAGCCATACAAGTTCAGGGAATTCCGGGAAACATAGTTCCAGTTTAGCTAAGCTGCCCCAATATGAAGCCACCACACTCTGTTACTTGAAGAGAACAAAAGTCTCTTAGCCTCAGTTTTCTCACTTGTGAAAAAGGCATATTAGTACTTATGCTCAGAGAGTTGCTGAGAGGATGCATATCTTAAGGCATAGCTCCCTAGTATGTAGTGTATCATTTATCTCAATTAATTTAATTATTTATCTCAAATTAATTTAAAGCATTTAATGCCAGTTTTATAATTTTTCTAATTACCCCCTTGATAAGATTATTATTATAATTTGCTATTTTTAAAATAAATTAGGCCAGGTATAGTGGCTTACATCTGTAATCCTAGTATTCTGGGAGGCCAAGACAGGAGGCTCACTTGAGGCCAGGAGTTTGAGATCAGCCCAGCCAATATAGCATGACCCCCTCTCTATAAAAAATTTTGAAAAGGAGCCAGACATGGTAGCATGTGCCTGTAGTCCCAGCTATTTGGAAGGATGAGGTGGGAGGATCACCTGAGCCCAGAAGTTTGAAGCTGCAGTGAGCCATGATGGTGCCACTGCACTCCAGTCTGGGTGACAGAGCTAGACCCTGTCTCTAATAAACTGAACTAAAATAATAATATCTAATTTTCTTAAAATATGTTTTAATAATGTTTAGTCTGTCATTTTCTTAGGTCATAAGTGATTTTTAATATTATTCAGAGAGGAACTCAAATGCGGCTAACATTTGTATTTATGGACCCAAACTTGAAAATAGGCCTATGATTTGGAGAGTCTTAGTGCTCTTCTGTCATCAACCACCTGGTCCTCAACCTACACTGACTGGTAGTTTTAAATTCCTCTGCAACTTTTGTGATTTCTTCTTATGATGTTTTGTCTTTCTTTGTGGTTCCTGAGATCAATTCCACAAGGAAATCACAGTTCTCAGATCCTAGAGTTGCCAGAATTAGCAATAAAAATATAGGATGCTCAATGAAGTTGGAATGTAAGCTAAACAATGAATTAATTTTTAATATAAGTATGTCAAGTGCAATATTTAGAACATTCTTATTTAAAATCATTCATTTTTCATTGGAAATTCTAATTTAATTAGGCATGCTATATCTCATATGGAAATCCTACCTGATTCTCTTTTCCTTCTGGGGCACCCTGGCCTTGCTAATTCAGGAATCTCTTTTACTGTCATCCCCACAAATTTCCATAGCAACTCACTTAACACTCAACATATCCCAAGAGGAAGCATGACCCAGCCCTGTACAATGGCTACCTTTTCCATCCAGCCAGCTATGTCTGCAGTTTTGCCATTCTTCCAGTCTCTCCACAAAGAATCTTAGGTTCATTCTTGAGTGCCCCTACTTCCAGACAGTTACTGAGTCCTGTCAATTCTTTCTTTAAAGTGACTTCCAAGTGTTCACTTTCCTCCTTTTTGCTACCTTCACCTCTGCCCTGACCCCTGTCTGCTAGACAGTCTCCTTAACTCCAGTCTCCTTCTTTGATCCTGTCTAAATCCTACTCATCTTCCCGAACACTACTGTTTCACTGTACTGTGCTGCTTAAGAACTTACAATTGTTTGCTATTGTCTATTGTATTAAGTACTATGACTAGTGTAAAATCTTTCGCTGTTTGAATGACACTGTCAAAGAAATGAAGACAAGTGGCAGTTCTCTCAAGAAAAAAAATAGATGACCTGAATTGTAGTATATTCACTTCAAAAATAAATTCATAGTCTAAGACCTTGTAACAAAGAAAACTGCAGGCTCAGATGACCTCCCTGGTGAATTCTACTAAATATTTATAGAAAAAATAATACCAATTGTACACAAACTCTTCCAGAAATAAAAGAGGAGAGAGGTCAGCACTACCCTGAAACCAAAAGCAGACAAAGGCATGAGAAGAAAAGAAAGTGATAGACCAATTTGCCTCATGAACACACACACACAAAACTGCAACAAAATTTTAGCAAATCAAGGCTGGGCACGGTGACTCACGCCTGTAATCTCAGCACTTTAGGAGGCTGAGGCAGGCGTATTGCTTGATCCCAGGAGTTCCAAGACCAGCCTGGGCAACATGGTGAAACCTTGTTTTTACATATATATATATATATATGCAAATCACATCCAGCTATATATGAAAAGAATAAAACACCAAGACCAAGTGAGCTTTATCCTGGGAATGTAAGTTAGTTTCAAAATTTTAAAAGCAATCAAAGTAATTCACCATATCAACAGATGTATGATCATCTCAATAGATAAAGAATAGGGCTTTGACGAAATTCAACATTTACTCAATCATTTTAAAAACCACTACCAGCAAACCAGAAATATAAGGAATATTCCTATGTTGCTAACCTAAGAAAAGGCACTGATGAAAAACCTACAACTAACATCATACTTAATGCTCAAAGACCAAATGCTTTCCCTAAAGATGAGAAACAAGGCAAGGATGACACTTTCATCTTCCTATTCAACATCGTACTGGAAGCCATAGCCAGTGCAATAAGGCATGAAAAATAAATCAAAGATATGCAGATTGAAAAGGAAAAAATATTAAATAAAACTATCTCTATTCACAGAAGACGTGATTGGCTATACAGAAATTCCCAAAGAGGCTATAAAAAAGCTACCGGAACTAAGAAGTAGTTTTAGTGAGGTCATAGGATATAAGGTCAACATACAAAATCAATTATATTTGGAATACTTGTAATGAAGAAATTTTAAAATGAAACATTTTAAAGTATCATTTCAAATGGCACCAAAAGTGTAAAATATTTAGGTATACATCTAACAAAATATGAAATCTGCATGCTCAACTATAAAACATCAAAGAGAGAAATCAAAGATGCAAATAAAAGTGGAAATATACCATGTTTACATATTGTAAGACTCAATATTGTTGTCATTTCACCTCCAAAATGATTTATAGATTAAATGTGATTCCAATCAAAATCCCAGTAGGCTTTTTTTTTTTTTTTTTTTTTTTTGGTAGAAATCAACAAGATGGGGCCAGGCATAGTGGCTCACGGCTATAATCCTGGCACTTTGGGAGGCTGAGGGAGGTGGATCATTTGAGGTCAGGAGTTCAAGACCAGCCTGACCAATATAGTGAAACCACATCTATACTAAAAATATAAAAATTAGCCAGGCAGTAGTGGCACACACCTGTAATCCAAGCTACTCGAGAGGCTGAGGCAGGAGAATCGCTTGAGCCTAGGAGGCAGAGGTTGTGGTGAGCCAGTCTGGGTGACAGAGTGAGACCATCACAAAAAAAAAAACAACAAAGAAATCAACAAGATGATTCTAAAATATATGTGGAAAAGCAAACAAAATGGAATTGCCAATACAACTTTGAAAAAGAAGTACAAAGAAGATTCACGTTATCTAATTTTAAGACTTACTATAAATCTACCATAATTAACACTACGTGGTATTGGCAAAAGGGCTGATGAATAGATAAATGAAACAGAATAGAAGATCCAGAAATAGACCCACAACATATGGTCAGTTGAAATTTGCAAAAAGTACAAAGGTAATTCAGTGGAGATCAGATAGTCTCTTCAAAAAATAGGGCAAAATAATTGAACATCCATATGCAAACACACAGAATAACAACTTAATTCATATTTCACACCATACATAAAAATTGACTCAAAATAAATCTAAAGTGTAAAATATAAAACTTCTAGAAGAAAACATAGGAGAAAATCTTTGTGACATTGGTTAGGGAATGATATTTTTAAATACAATACCAAAAGCATGATTCATTTTAAAAAAAAGTTGGACTTAAAATTTCTGCTCTTTGAGTGACACTCAAATGAAAAGACAATCCATGAAATATCTACAAAAATATTTGCAAATACATATCTGATAAAGGACAAGTCTCTAGAATACATAAAGGACTCTCAGAACTCAATAATAAGAAAACAACCATATTAAAAACTGGACAAAATATTTGAATAGACACTTAATTGGTGAAGATGTTTGGATGAGAAATAGGCACATAAAAAGATGCTCAACATATTAGTCATTAGGGGAATGCAAATTAAAACCACAATAACAAACTATATATACCTATCAAAATGTCTAAAATAAAAGTAACTGATAATACCATATACGAAAGAGGATGTGAAGCAACTGAAAGTCCCATACAATACTGGTGGGAATATATACAGTGTAGCTACTATGGAAAATAGTTTGGCAGCTTCTTGTAAAGTTAAACATATACACATCATATAACCCAGCAATCCCACACTTTGGAATTTATTTAAGAGAAATAAAAACATTATGTCTAAACAAAACTAGCACACAAATCTTTATAGAGGCTTTATTCATAATTGCCAAAAAGCTGGGCCGGGCGCGGTGGCTCAAGCCTGTAATCCCAGCACTTTGGGAGGCTGAGACGGGCGGATCACAAGGTCAGGAGATCGAGACCATCCTGGCTAACATGGTGAAACCCCGTCTCTACTAAAAATACAAAAAACTAGCCGGGCGAGGTGGCGGGCGCCTGTAGTCCCAGCTACTCGGGAGGCTGAGGCAGGAGAATGGCATAAACCCGGGAGGCAGAGCTTGCAGTGAGCTGAGATCCGGCCACTGCACTCCAGCCTGGGCGACAGAGCGAGACTCCGTCTCAAAAAAAAAAAAAAAAAAAAAAAAGCTGGAAACAATCCACATGTCCATCAACTGGTGAATGGAAAAACAAACTGGTATGTCCCTACAATGGAATACTATTCAGCAATAAGAAGAAATGAATTGCTGATATACCAACAGGGAGAATCTCAAAAATGTTGTGCTAGGTAAAAAACCACCCGAGCGTGGTGGCTCAGGCCTGTAATCCCAGTACTTTGGGAGGCTGAGGTGGGCAGATCGCCTGAGGTTGGGAGTTCAAGACCAGCCTGACCCACATGGAGAAACCCTGTCTCTACTAAATAAACAAAATTAGTCAGGTGTGGTGGCACATACCTGTAATCCCAGCTACTCGGGAGGCTGAGGCAGGAGAATCGCTTGAACCTGGGAGGCGGAGGTTGCGGTGAGCTGATATCACGCCATTGCACTCCAGCCTCGGCAACAAGAGCAAAACTCCGTCTCAAAAAAAAAAAAAAAACCAAAAAACAAAACAGACACAAAAGACTACATACTGCATGAATCTATTTGTATCATGTTCCGGAAAAGGCAAAACTACGGTGAGATGAAGTAGATCAGTAGTCTCCTGGGGTCAGGGGTGGGGCAACTATAATCACTGCAAATAGGAACATGGGAACAGGGAAATTTGCTGGGATTATGGTGACACTCTACATCTTGAGTGTAGTGCGGTTACACGACTGCATACCTTTGCCAGAACTCACTGAACTGTTCAACATTTTGGAGTTGTAGAGTTTAAACCTCTACATTCCAAATCATGTGCCCTCCATTCCATGGTAAATGAGGGTTCTTACTGTTTTTTGTTGTTTTTGTTTTTTTTAATTTGGCCAATCTTAGCAATGCCTTATGGACTCTGGGCTCTTTGTAGATAGATGTTTCAAGCAGAGTCAAAAGTGCCACAAGTTATGAATCACTCAGACGACAGTGTGAGACAGCAACTCCTGAACCCAGACAAAGGATGTGCCAGAGAAAAATACAAAGACATCTCGATTTTGTTCCCTGAGATTTTCTAAAGAGCTGCTTACCAAATGAAATGATTCAAGAAAAACTGGAGGAAGAACCAGTGAAAAGAGAGGGAATGGAATGGCCCAATACACCTTCTAAAGAGAGGGATGTTTACAAGTAGGCTGACCATAATGAACCCTGGTGGGCTCTAAGATTCCTGGGGGACCAAGAGGTGAGAGGATAAGAGAATTACTGTCATCAAGGCCTTTGAGGGCATCATATGACTGCTGTTATTATAAGAGCTCTGTAAGGTTCACTTTACAGTTCCTGATAGTGAAGAAGTACCAGGCAGTCCCCAGAAGGTTTTCATTTTCATTTTCTAAATAGGGGCTTATGTGCTTGGGGTCCTCAAATGGTTACATCACATGCACACCTGCACCAGTAAAAACTCACAATTATAGAATTACACAATTTGGTTATAATTACCAAATAAATACCAATAATGGTGCATGTGCCTTAGGTCTTAATACTTTCCAAGAGCCATGTGAAAGAGATGCCATTATTATTTCCACTGTACACTTTAGGAAAATTAGACTTAGAGAAAATAAGTCTTTAGTCCAAGGTCATAGAACTGGAAGCAAGTGGGATGTGGGCATAAGCCCCATTTCCTCTACTCCATGCACTATACTGCCTTCATTCACTGAACAAATATTCTTGACTATCTATTATGTACCAGGTACTTGTCTAATAAAGGACTCTTTATAAGAATAACAAAGTAAAAAAGTAAAGAACTTACAACCTATGGTGCTTTTTTTTATAACTCATATTAAAAATCCCATCAACTTCAGTATACTTTCAGAAGGTATTATAACTTATTTATGTAACTTTATAGTAATCCTTACAGTTATTAAGATAAAAAACAGCTTGTTAAACAAAGTTATTAAAATCTCCCTGTTAAATAAAATTAAGTACATTACTGGATAAATGCTCCCCCAAAAAGAGTTTTTTGATATTTTTTTTCAATAAATCTTGTTATAAATGAGTATGTTTTTAGAAAAATTGATATTCCACTTGAAACGAAAGATAAACCCTGATACTTAAATTTGCCACTTAACCCCTTATATTTTCCAAAATTATCATTCATATAATTATTGAGATATCTTAAAGAAAAAAGAATAATGACTATTTTTATTCAAAGAATGGTGCAATATTCTTATAATACTCACAGAAGTATTGGCTACTCTCCTATTATTATATTTAGCTGGAATGATTTAAAATTTTTGGCTAACATATAACTATGCCTGAGGATCTGATGACAGTTCTATGTAAAGGTTTTTTTTTTTTAAACCATGTTAGGAATCACATTGAATATGTTTAAATCTAGCCAAGTTTTTATCTTTATACTTTTCTTAAACTTTAATACCATAAAAGGAAGCTAAGAGAAAAAGCTTATGCAAACACAATTAGATTGTCTTTATACTATTTATGGCAATGGACAGATACTTAAAGCTTACTTAGCTAAAGATTTAAGTCTGTTACTTTATGACATATGCTTTCCCCCAACTCCTGTTAACACGACAGGATGTTTGCAAAATGACTACTCTCCTGTAGTGACTCTTGATTTTAATATAACAGACTATCATTATGACTCAGTTTGAACATTTGTCATCATGGATGTCATAGTTTCTACAAACAAATATTGATCCTAGCAACTTTTAGAAACAGAATAAAACCAAAATGAAATTAAAATTAATTTGAAAGTATTCGTTTGCAAATGCTCTTTTAGGTTTCTAGAAGCACTTTAATCATTGGTTAAACTGACTTCTAAACATCTGTATTTTATATTTTTATTTATGTTCACCTTGTTACAAAAATAAGGCAACTTTCAAAAGTATATAAAAACATATATGTAAGAATATTATTTTCCTTCTATTATAATTGACAAGTGCAAAATCAATTATTTTCCAACATTTCCAGTATACACTGTTGAAAGTTCTTTATAAAGAACAATGTATATTGCCATTGAAACTTATAAAACAAAATATGTATGTCTTTATTGATACTTTTGGTCTTATAAAACTATTTTTTATTTCAATTCATAAACATTCTAATTAAATTATTGTTTAGCAACAATAAAAGTTTTCTTATAGTTCTATCAACTACTCACCTATATATTATAGTTAGGCCGAATTTTAAATTTTCTGTCATTTTCAAATTTTAAGAAAACCATTTGAAAATTCAGTTTTCTTAGGGCCTTGTTTACCCACATTATTTCCATCTACATTGTAATTCTTTACAAAATTTCTCCTCAGTTTTTGGTCGTAATTTATAGAGCACTAAAAGTCAAATAAAAGTTGCCAATTATCCGATGAGTTTTGATTTAGAATACTGTTGCTCTAAATGATCCGTCCTATTTCTGTTAGCATTTAAAAAAAGAAAAGAAAAAAGAAAAAAAGAAAAGAAAGTTGAGTAATTACGCCAGTAATTCAGGTCCAAGTTTCTCATTACATGGACTAAACTGACTATATAAACACAATTCTCCCTTTCACCTGTTGCTAGTCATTATTTTCTTGGTGTTTTGTTACATTAAAAAGATTTTATAAAACTTGCCTCCCCATCCCCTTTCATAAAATACAGATTAAAATGCTTACACAAAGAAAATTAATTTTGAAAATAACATTTGAGAGAGAAAAACATTTATGTTTTAAGCTTAATAAAATAATGAAACAAAAGTTCAGGAAAAAAAAACTGAGTATATGGGAAGAAACACAGTGGAAAAGTTTAATTTATTTTTTTAGGTGCTTGTTTTCTCAAAACTCTGTAAAATTACTTTCTAAACATTCACCACGGTGTAAAAATCAGTTATGTATAAACAATTCAAAGTATTTTCTGAATAGTTCTAGCTATGTAACAAATGTGAAAAAGTTGAACACAATTATTCTACTAGGATTTTTCAAAATGTAGTTTTCAGACTGACTTATCCATAAAATGGCTTCAAGTCTATATTTAATTTGAAAAGGGGGATATTCTGTTGAATATAACAACCATAATAAAATGTTAAATTCTTAACCAGTATTATTTTAAATATTGTACACAATTAAAAATATTAAAACTCTTATCTAGGTTTTCATTGCCATGTAAGCTCTTTTGAAATATTAACTTTGGTTTAAATGCTTACTTTAAATGAGTTAAAAGTACTTTAGCTATATAGTCTCCTTAACTGTTTATAATGTATTTAATGCAAATCATCCCTTCTTATACACATAACTTCCATCCTAAAATGCTTCATTTGACAAGTGAATATAGTTACATTTTTTAGTTTATAAGCAAGTGTACTGTTACCTGAGTTTTAATCTACAAAAACTTTTATTTTTGTTTTCATTTTTCTTTGTAAAATTATAGTTCCTTAAACAAAAGATAATTATTTGTACACATTTTAACATGTAAAAAGCATGTTCTCAAAATACAAACTTTAAAAAGTTACTGGCTTTCAACAATAATATCCCACAGCATAGGCCCATTTGTTCCATTTTTTGCGGGAATTCATGAAACCAACCAAAACTCCAATTTCTAAGGTATGAAAAAAAACAGAGATTCCAAATTCAGACCTAAAAAAGGAAGAGACTCTGTTAGACATTCTCTGCTGTTGTAGTCTAAATGTAGGACATCTTGAAACTGATTAGATTCTGGACATAACAGATGATCTTTCGGTCTTTTTCAAGCCTTACTATGAAGCTTAGTTGAATTCATTGTACCTAAAAGAATCTTGGATTGTGTCAAAGAAAATAAACACTAAATAAGCTTTCTGTGACACTTCTCAGGTCCTTTCTCTCTTCCTTCCTCTTCCTCTTTCCCTTCTCTTTCTCCCCTCCTTCCCTCCCTCTCTCTTTTTAAAAATATAAAACAATTTAAAGGACAGTCTGTGTACACATGGAAAAATTAGATATATTCATCAGTGTCGACTTGTTTCATGTCTCTTCTTCACTTTACCCTCCTACAGCTAAGCCATGGGTCATCCTGGCTGATACCAGATCAATGATATAGAAAACTGAAGTGGTGATGTTTATAATTTTGGTAGAGAAAAAAAAAGAATCAACTTGCTGGTGAGGAGGTAACTGTGCTTATTATCTAAATGGTCTATTTGATGGAATTTATTAGATGATTGGCCAGTTGCTAATTTTCATATAAATTAACTGGTGAAGATAGAAATTATGTGATTTAAGAATTGAACTTGCTTTTTATAATCCATACAAAAGATAAGTGAATCATTTAAATCACTTACTGAATTTAAAGGAAAATTATTTTTTATTTGTCTGTGCAGAGAAATTCTCAGACACATAATACAACCTGTTCTTTTCTCATTAAATGTTATATGGAGTATGATTGCTTTCTTTCATTTCTTCCTAACTTCCTTACCTTTAACTTAAAAATCTGCCTTCATCTTTTGCCAAATTATATTTGTTTATTTTCATTTCTTTTTTACAAATCAATTTCTCATTTCTTCTTAGATGAAGACTTCATAATTTTGGTCTTTACAACTCAGATATTCCCCATGTGACATTAACTGCTTTGCTTAAAAATAAGGGATCCAACTTCCTAAAGTACATTTCAACATGCTACACTGAAGTCCTAAAGAGTAGACATGACTTTTCCAATATGCACAAAATCCTTTTAAAACTATGGACTGGTTAGATACAAAGATTTGATATTTAAAGTATAATTTCATTCTTAGGTCTGCTCCTTTAATTTTGCCATTATCTTATACTCACTCAAGTAGCTAACACAATCATGGCATGACAACACTGATGACAGCTCCCAAATTTCACTTTAGAAATTAAATAGTATTTTCTTTGCCAACATTTTGACTATAGAATTTCTTATTTGCAAAGTTTAACAAAATTATGGTTTTCTAGGCCAAGGTGGGTGGATTACTTGAGGTTAGGAGTTTGAGACCAGCTGGGCCAATATGGCAAAATCCTGTTTCTACTGAAAATACAAAAATTAGCTGGGTGTGGTTGCATACACCTGTAATCCCAGCTACTTGAGAGGCTGAGGCATGAGAATTGCTTGAACCCAGGAGACAAAGGTTGCGTGAGCTGAGATTATGCCATTGCACTCCAGCCGGCGTGATAGAGTAAGACTCTGTCTCCAAAAAAAAAAAAAAAAAAAAAGAAAAGAAAAAATTTCAGGAAATGTTGTGAGATCTTATATAATAAACTCAATTTCTTAGCAGCATGATAATTTGACCTTTTAAAACTTAGATTTAAAATATTTAATTTTTCTTATATTTTGAAGTTTTATGTTTTATATTTCCCAGATACAACTTATGAAAATGAAATATTTAAAATGGTACCAGCCGGACACTGTGGCTCACGCCTGTAATCCCAGCACTTTGGGAGGCAGAGGCGGGCAGATCACCTGAGGTCAGGAGTTCGAGAGCAGCCTGGCCAACATGGCAAAACCCTGTCTCTACTAAAATAAATTAAAAAATAAATAAAATAAAATGGTACTAAATGATGATAATATTAAATAGAAATTGTACTATTTACTACTTAATATAAATGTATTCAAAAAAGTTTTAGGGGAAAAATACAAAACACTTGTGCAAAACCATAAGCATACGTTAGCTAACTGTTTTAGAGAACATTGTATCATTAATTTTAATCCCTGTGGTTCCAGTTTATTTAATGTAATTAGTATTTCATTTCCCTCACACATTTTAAAATCCACATATGCAAATTAAGCTATACAATGTGAGAAAAGGTTATATTTGTCCCTATAAATTATTGCAGCAATGACCATTTAGAAATAATTAGGGATTGGATTACATGTTTAAATTGAAAATAAAAGCTTTGCTGTCCCCTCTGAATACTCAATTTGGTGTTTGACAGTGTGATACAAAATGCAATTTGAGACCACTCAACTCTGTGATCATGAATGTGTAAAAACTTGACCATTCAAATTCCAAGTCACAATCTGTGCCTTGCCAAGTTATTTAATAAAAGAATGTAGATAGGTTTTATAAATTTCACTGAAATAGTTTTTGACTTATACTCTCAAGTGTCATATATAACTCAGTTAAATACTCCTTCCAACTGTCCATTTGTGGTTAAAATAGCTTTAAAACAGTAAAGCCTATATCATTAACAAATATCTC
Source organism: Theropithecus gelada (assembly GCF_003255815.1). NCBI lineage: Eukaryota > Metazoa > Chordata > Mammalia > Primates > Cercopithecidae > Theropithecus > Theropithecus gelada. Next base: position 27,532,681 of record NC_037677.1, on the reverse strand, counting down.
AAAGTTTAAAGTAACCATCAAAGCACTGGTGTTAGGGAACACAGAGAGAATGGTTTCTTATTTATAGGTAGTTTTAAAAGTGTTTTAAACTTTTTTCTCTGTAGCATATGAGTAGGCTACAGAGAATAAAACAGATAAAACAGATCTCCACTAGAATATATAATAAATATATAAGCCAGTTAAAACTAGTCTTTGTCTCAATGGCACTTAAACTTATTAAAATTTTTTTCTCCCCATGGAGTTCCATGAACTCTTCAATCTAAAGGAGTATCTTCCTTCAGCATTCTTTGCACAAGAGCAAAAGTACTTATACAATCTAAAAAAGAAAATATTTAAATTCATAACACTAACAAATGCAGCAATGAGGCCTGTGGGAAAAGCTGACCACATAGATCCTGCAAAAGCCCTAGCCTATTTAATTGTAATCACAATAAAGGGGCCAATATTAAGTTTGTTTCTAAAAAAAATTAACCAGTTCAAAGGATACAATGTACTTGAAACTTTAAAACATTGTTTAAAAGGGTAACTTCTAGTTCTTCAAATGATTTCTAGATTCTCAAAAAGAAAAATAAATTTATCAGCATTGTCTACCTAATATTTGCAGTTTAGAAGGCAAGATATATTATTCATGTGAAGATGGCTACATCTGTATTTTCTTATTTTCAGTTGCACATAATTGTTCTTTTAAAGAACTTTTTGGGGCCAAAGTTAGTTTACTGGCTTTGAGCCTGCAGTTTAGTCAAAGTTCCAATGCTGTTTTCAGTGAGTAAAGCAAAATTTTAAACAGTATTTTTCATACTTTCAGAATATATTCATATGTAGTTTTTCTAATATAAAACGCATTGATTTTTATGGCTGCAACCAAGAGAGTCTACATCTGGGTAGTCATGCCTTTTGATAATCATACTTCCATGTATTTCAATGGCTTGTCAAAGACACACATGTTTGAAACACTCAATCCTGTGCCTCCTTCAAAGGAAGTTTAAATAAATATAACTGTAGTAGGAAAATTCAGTTTTTCTAGCATTAGAACACACTATGGTGAAAATTTTTGTGCGAGCTTAAAATGTGCCCATCATTTAGGCCTAACACATGAATATACTTAGGCCTAAGAGGACAAAACATCCTAAGAGAAAGTACTCATACATGGGCAACAGAGTAACATGACAGCTATTATGGAAACAATCCTTGTGAATTTCCTAACTTTTATGCCCACAAATTCACAACCACTTGTGTTTATTTTTCTCTTTTAAAATAATATTTTAAAATCTATCCCCATGATTAATACTCTGTTTTTTGACACTAAAATTGAGTATTAAGAGTTATCAACTCAAATTCTATTAGTATTAATAATCAGTGTTACACTAGGTCATAAAATACATGTGTAATAAACGTAATAAGCTTGGATGTTAATATTGTTGAACATTTACACAACTCTGTCCTATTTATTCTCTATGTAATCAGATATCATGAAGTTTTTCAACTGACATTTTATTACTGATGAGAAACAAATTAGGAAGAAGATGAGTGATGGGAAGAAAAGATGAACATGATTAATAGGTGTTTGTTTCATAAAGACTCTAGGGAGACTTTTAAATCCTTCACTGCTACTATATTCTCACCGAGTGAACAGCCACTGCACGTGCCTTTTAAAGCTTTCAAAGGAGGGCTGAGTAGAGTTACTCAATTTGTTACTGATGCTGTTACTCCATTTGCATCCTGTTGTGAAATGAGGTACTCTTTATGTATTGGTGCCAAGATAAATGGCGACTATATCCATCAAAAATTTTTAAAATTGACATCTAAGTTAGAAAAATAAAAGAATATTTCACTTTGGGTCTAATGTAGCAAATAATCGCTCCTGAAGACTAAAACATCTTTGTTGTTCCGCATCCCTTCCCTCCACCCTTCAAGAACTTGTATTTTTAACTTTTCAAGTTCTCTTGATTAAAAATGCCTAACTACTTTGCTTCACGGGTTTTTTAAAGAATCATTCTTGTTCTCTAAACCAACTTCGTAGAAATAGAGAGGAAGTTAAACTTTATACAGTATTCGAATCTTTAAAGGTATGAGCATCCTAAACAGTAATTCACTTCTAATAAAGATCTTGCCATTCCTAACTGTACTTTACTAAGGTAGCTGTTTAATAAAAACATATTTATGCAGATTCTATACAGCAACTAAAACTGGACCCACAGATGTAGTGAGTAGAGTAGCACAAAATGTGTATGGCAGTTGGCATTTATTTGCAGCGGCATATAAAATTGTTAATAATCCTGTCAAATCTGTTCATAATCCGATTGCTGGAGTGCAGTGCATACAGGAACTCTATGTATGTGTGCATGTGTACACACCCCCCATGCACGAAGGACTCTACTGCCGTATTCCAGAAATGACAAAGAAAAAGTAAAAATAAGCAAGAATCACATAATTAGATGTCTTACAGTCTCATAAAAGGGCAGTGCTGCGAGGTTAAGCTGGTGAGCTAAAAAACAAACAAAACAAACAAAAACCCACAAAAACAAACAAAATCCAGTTGCCTGAGATCGGAGCTCCCCGCAGGATTCGCGCAGAGCGAGGAGCGGGGAGGGCGCAGTTTGCGGGAGGCGGGGGCCGGGATCCCGACACCGTCCGCCGTCTCCCCGGGATCTCTCAGGGAACCGAGCTGGTGACCGTCCGAGGTAAGCGCTGAGCCAAGGAGAAAGCGCCCGGCGCGTCCACAAAGCGCCCGAGGCCGCCCTTCTCGCCAAGGCTCGGCAGATCCCGCGGCCTGCGCTGGACAAGGAAAGGCTGGACCAAAACGGTGGGAGGCGGCAGGCGGCTGCTGGGGGCGCGGGACCCGCGCGCGGACGCGGAGGCGGGCGGGGACGCCCCGCAGCCCGCGCCGCCGCCAGCCGCCCCGAGCCGCGTGCGCGCGCGGCCGCATCAGCTGAGCGCGCGGCGCGTGTCACGTGGTGTGCGTGTCGAAGGTCACGGCGCGCTCACAATGGAGCTCTCCGAGTCTGTGCAGAAAGGCTTCCAGATGCTGGCGGATCCCGGCTCCTTCGACTCCAACGCCTTCACGCTTCTCCTCCGGGCGGCTTTCCAGAGCCTGCTGGACGCCCAGGCGGACGAGGCCGTGTTAGGTAAGCCGCTCGGCTCGGCTTGGAGCTGGATCCGCCGGGGTGGAGGGGCGCTCGAAGAAGAGGAGCCGGCGGAGCGAGAAGGGGAAAGCCCCGGGAAGAGGAAGTCTCCGGGCTTTGCCCTTCGCTCCGGACGGAGTGTTGGGGACGTGGCTCTGCTAGGACTCGGAGCAGACCCTGAGCATTGTTTTGGCCCTACTTGGCACCTGCATAGAGCCAGCTCCACGCTCCTGGCCCGGTTTCCCTCCCAGTCTCTTTGTTCTTTTGTAAAGCCCGTGTTCAAATCTTGTTTGTGGCCTAAACATCTAAGGTGTTTAGCCTTGTCTGAGGCTGCGGCTGTTTTGACAGTTGGACTTCATCTGGGGAGCTCCCTGCAATTCAAGCTTCCAGGGCTAGGCTAGCAAAGGTTTAAAAGGGTCTGTTTCCGAAATAATTACTAGGTCAGATAGTGTTGACATTTGCCAACTTAGAGCATACCTCAAGTTGCTGTGATCACTCCAGCGCTCTAGTTCAGCATGTTTTACTCAGGTTCTACACCTAGAACCTTAAACTATGATGCACAATACTTTGTTCCGCCCCAGTTACCAGGATGCGAGTGTCTTTTAAGCGATCTGGTCAGTGACTGCGGAGGTGCACTGTCAGTCTGGATTGAAGACATATTTTAAGACAGATCGCTTTTAGATGATTTTCTTAAATATAAATATCCCAACAATTCAAATTTTTGTTTTTTTTTTCTGTAGTTTCATGAACTAAACACTTGTACAAAAAGTATGAAAGTGGAAGTTCTTTAAACGAAAATAGTAACCACCACCTGGGTTAATCTAAAAAAAAAAAAAAAAAAAAAAAAAAGGATGACTGTCAAACCCTGAAAGTACTACTATAATTTTGAAATTTGTATGTTATATTCTGAACTCATGCCTTACCTTCTACCCCCTTGATGTGTTGTTCATGGAGCCAGTTACCCTAAGCTCGTCATTTTTAGGACGGAAGTTTATTCTAAAATTGACACCATGTAAAATATTTATCTTGTTTTTCCTTTGAATTTACCCCAGTGTTAGAATGACCATTGCATTGTAATATTTTCTTTGGGGGCTATAATATTTTTAATAGTAAAAATATTAAGGCAAAGTAAGTTAATTGAAACCAGTAATAGTAGAGTTCTTGATGTGTTCTTTTTATTGTTTTTCACTTGACCTTGTTGCTCATCTCATTTGCTTATAATTATGACTGTCCTTATAGTTGAATTATTTTTAAATTGTTAAAGGGTTTTTAAACCCAAATTAAAATATTCTTTTTAGGAACATGACTATAAAGAATTTATTATCATAGGCATCACTGGAAGTTAATTTATTTTAGATCATCCAGACTTGAAACATATCGACCCAGTGGTTTTAAAACATTGTCATGCAGCAGCTGCAACTTACATACTAGAGGCAGGAAAGCACCGAGCTGACAAGTCAACTCTAAGGTACAGGATTTATTTAAATATCCATTTATTTTCAAATGCTACCTTTATGATTTCAATTTCAGTTTTAAAAATGGAGACAGAACTTTGGCTTTTTTCTTTTCTTCTAGCACTTATCTAGAAGACTGTAAATTTGACAGAGAGCGAATAGAACTGTTTTGCACGGAATATCAGGTTACTTTAAAATTTTTAATTAACAGTGACTATTTTTCTTTTACTCTATTTGTAAAGATCTGTTTTTTTTCTCTCTTTCTTTTTCCTCTCCAGAATAATAAGAATTCCCTAGAAATCCTACTGGGAAGGTAGGTACTGTGTAAGGTGTCAAGCTGAGGCACTTTTCACTTGCAGGTATGAATGGAGAGTGTTGGTGTGAAACAAGATCTTCGGGATCTTGACCCAAAGAAAAAGAGCCAAAGGGCACGTCAAACAATTGAAGTTAAGCTAATGTTTTTAAAGATAAAGTTTACTGAGATGATTTTCAAATGCTTTTTTACCATTCAGAATTTAAAAGTAAAGTTTAACAATGGTTTAAATTGAGAATGGATTAAAATGGAGTTGGGGGTGGAAAGTAGAGCCATTCTTAGTAAATAACTGAAAAGTTCTTCTGTAGAGACTATGTACAAAGTTATCATTGCATCTTTCAGCATAGGTAGATCTCTCCCTCATATAACGGATGTTTCTTGGCGCTTGGAATATCAGATAAAGGTAAAGTTTAACCAACTTCTTTAGGGCGGATCAGGGAACTTCTTAAAACACAGAGTTAAAGGCTGTTACGTGTTTGTTGTGTTATTTTAGACCAATCAACTTCATAAGATGCACAGACCTGCATATTTGGTGACCTTAAGTATACAGGTATTTATAGATAAGTCTTACCCAATAATGAAATGTGTAATGAAATTTATAATTTCATTGATTTAAATAAACAGCGTTTTTTGTTGCGTGTTTTTTTTCCCTGCCCTAGAACACTGATTCCCCATCCTACCCAGAGATTAGTTTTAGTTGCAGCATGGAACAATTACAGGTACAGTATTAGGATCTATAAATATGCCTGTCTTTTTATAAATGTTTACTTGAGAGTTATACTCTTGGACAGTTCAAAATAAAATTAACCATCTGTCAGCAGATAATGAAGATTGGTTAAGGATTTAATGGGAAAGGGGCATCAAAAGTAGTATTTTAACATAGGCTTCACTGTTGAAATTAAGATGTTATTAATAGAGAATTGGTCTGTATTTGCTGTTTTTGCTGGTTAAAATAAACTTCTGTAGTGTTAGTGTAAATTTCTTCGTGATGAGTTTGGTCCAATAAGATAAAGCAAAATTAAGACATGGCTTTGAAAATGTCTTTGCTTTCAGAAATTGAATTAAACTGTCAAAATTGGATTTTGAAACCGTGGTTTTAATGACTTTTTATAAAGGGGGAAGTATACATAACATTCTAAAACTGTTTTTATTGCCCATTTAAGACTGGGGAAATTCAAAACTACATTGATTAGTGGATATGGCAACGAATTTATTTCATAGCTCTTAAAAAATGAAGATCATTACTGGAAATTTAAGTGAAATTGAATTTTTCAAAGGCATCTTCTGCAGAGCCGTTTTAATGTAACTGTGAATCAAACTTTAAACTTTCAGAAAATGTATATACAGCATAACCTTTGTTAGATAACTTGAGAAAATTCAGATGTACCTGGGCGGTTAAGGATTCGGTTAGAAATCATGTTTCAGTGTGAGGGCAAATAACCGATTTGAACATGAGATATTTCTGAGGAAACGCTTCTTTTGACCGATAGTAGTTTGTCAAAGGTTAAAATCTTGTTGAATTTTAAACTTGTTTGGAAGATGTGTCTTGACTTTTTTTCTTGCATCTTTCTTGAACTTGGATACTTCTTTCCATGTTTTATCCTAAAAACGTGGTATTGTATACACGTCTTTTAGGACTTGGTGGGGAAACTTAAAGATGCTTCGAAAAGCCTGGAAAGAGCAACTCAGTTGTAACTTGGGGAAGTTAACGATCCGCCCGAGTGCAGAGGAAAACCAGAAACGCCTTGCCTTGAGCTGAACCACCGTTTGTGCGAGCTGGATGTTCTTTTCAGTAGAAAAGAATTTTCCTTTTGAATTTATACCATTCATCAATTTTGACACTTTAAAAAACACGTGTGAAAGGGTTAAGAGGGAAAGATACTGCCCAAGTATTGAATCGTTTAGTACTAACTGTCCATTTATTCTATTTTGATCTTTTTCAAGTCTTCTGAAAGGAAGTAGACAGTATTACACCCTGAATAAATAAGGTGTTGTTGTCCACAAAGAGTGATGATATTTTGTTTGGATCTGAATTCGTGTGTTAATTATTACTTTGTGTGAAGCTAGATAGGAGTAGTGTGAACTTTTAACGATAGCCTTTTCTCAGGATTAAAGTTAAACAAGGAGGAAAGGATGCGATCCCCCCAGGTCTGTCGCAGAACCCTGCTTCGGGACTCTGGGGGCGGGCGCGGGCGGCTGCGCGGCCCGTTACCTGCGCCCGAGGGCTCGCCCACATCCCGACCCTCGGCCGCCGGGTCCTGGCCCGGCGCGGAGCCCCTGCCCGGAGCCAGCCGTCGCCCGCGCGCGCCCCGCCTCGGCCGCCGGCGGGCGGGGAAGAGGCCGGCGCGGCCGCGGGCGGGCGGGCAAGGGCGGGCGCTGTTGTTTCTGCGAGCCCAACTCGGGCGCAGGTTCCGCGCCGCGGCGCCTGAGCCTGGGCCGCAGCCCGCGGGGCCGGGCGGGGGACGGCGGCCGGGGGACGTATGCGCCCCGGGAGGAGGCGGGCGGCCGGGAGAAAGAAAGAACGGGGGGCGGGGTGGACTGCGCGGCGTGCGGGGCCGGAGTGGCGGCCGCGCGGAGCAAGGCGGCGCGTGTGGCGCTGTGGAGAAATGTCTCCACCGCCGCGGCGCGGGGCGAGGGAGGGGGCCGGGCGCGCGGCGCAGAGGGGAGGGGGCGGCCACGGGCCTGACTACACCGACACTAATTCCCAGGCCGCCCTTAAGGAATGAGGGGAGCACGTGACCCGCTGGGGGGGGCGGCGGGGGGAGGGGGCGGGCGGACTCCGAGCCATTTTGGAGCCGGTGTCAGTTTCCACTCTGCCTTCAGCGGTGCATTTTTTTCCACCCTCCCCTCCCCCTCCTCCCCTCCCCCCGCTCGCACGCACACACACGGCGCCCCCCGCCCGCCCGCCTCCCCCACAGCAACTATGAAATAATCGTAGTATGAGAGGCAGAGATCGGGGCGAGACAATGGGGATGTGGGCGCGGGAGCCCCGCTCCGGCTTAGCAGCACCTCCCAGCCCCGCAGAATAAAACCGATCGCGCCCCCTCCGCGCGCGCCCTCCCCCGAGTGCGGAGCGGGAGGAGGCGGCGGCGGCCGAGGAGGAGGAGGAGGAGGAGGAGGAGGAGGAGGAGGCCCCGGAGGAGGAGGCGTTGGAGGTCGAGGCGGAGGCGGAGGAGGAGGAGGCCGAGGCGCCGGAGGAGGCCGAGGCGCCGGAGCAGGAGGAGGCCGGTCGGAGGCGGCATGAGGCGAGCGCGGCGGCCGCGGCTGCTCGGGGCCGCGCTGGTTGCCCATTGACAGCGGCGTCTGCAGCTCGCTTCAAGATGGCCGCTTGGCTCGCATTCATTTTCTGCTGAACGACTTTTAACTTTCATTGTCTTTTCCGCCCGCTTCGATCGCCTCGCGCCGGCTGCTCTTTCCGGGTACGTAGGAGGCGAGGCGCCCCCGGGACTGGGCTGGGGGCCGGCGGGGGCCGCGCGGGGCTCGGGGCGGCCGCGGGTGGAAGGGGAGCCCCCCCCGCGCCCCGGCCGCGCCGCCGGGAGGGCGCTGGCAGCG